>NC_135876.1:23554349-23650787 GCF_031162955.1 Sander vitreus | reverse complement strand
ACAACCGGCTGTATTTCATCACGTTGGTTGCTGTGAACAATTTTCATGTAAAACTGTTCACTAGGTAGCACAAACTAAACTCAGCTCATGTCTTTTTGTCTCAGATGATAATATCTTAAAACAATGGCACACAACACAAATCTATCTGAATGATTTGAATCCATTTTCATTTATTATGTTTCCTATTTTGCTTCCTTTTTCTGGTGAAAGTAACCATGACAACGCTGACTACCGTCTGTTATCTCTGGGCTGTGAACTCTTCACTCACCTCCTCTTACAGGACTCAGAAAGGTCAGGACTACCACCAACACGACACGCTGAATCCCAGTCATCCTCCTGTTAAACGTCCTCTGTCGATACTGTTTGATGTCCTGAACAGAATATAAATCCAGTTCTTATGACGCTCACCTTAAGGCCGTCCAACTGGTGTGACTACTGTAAGTTGATGCCATATCTCAGGTGTAATCACTGTTTGATTTCCTGCAGGCAAAATTAATCCACATTGTTTTGACTCTCACACCGAGGCCGGCCCACTGCTCTCAAGTGAACTCACTAAGCGGAAATAATAAATCTGTGGCAAGGCTCTGTTGAAACTTGGGTGTAGTCACCTTTCATTTACCTTAATATCCATTTAAGTACAATTACTTCTTAAAATATATATATCACCTTTTTAAAAACAAAGCTACATCCTGTATTGCGGTATAAACAAAGAATAACAATAATTAACAAAGTTAAAAAGCCATGAGATTAAGAGGTTTAAAAGATCCTAAGCAGTGATCAGGCTCGTAGGGAGTTAGTGGATCACAGATAAAGGCAGGAGGCTTAAAAAAAACAAGCAGTTTCAGACTAAAATAAATCCTAAAACTCACAGTTAGCCAGTGAAGAACAGCAAGGACTGGTGTGATGTGATAGCTTCGTTAAGTGAGCAGGCAGCAGCGTTTTGTATAAGTTAGACTTTGGACATTTTATCTGCTGATACCGTCATACAGATTATTGTAATAGTGGAGTCAATAAGTCACCCAGGCCAGAAGAGAGAGTGTTAATGTTGCGGAGGCTGAAGGGCTATAATGGTTATTATAATTATGTACAATTTAGAGTAATTTAGCTGCAGGACATTTTGTTTTTTAGAAGGATAATAATAATCATAGTAATAATAATAATAATAATAATAATAATTAATAATAATGGACAAATCATTTTTATCAGGACATACAGTATCATCAGCAATAAAATAAAACTATAACAGACATATAGAGGGACAGACCTGCAAACCTGCAGAGGTGTGATGAAGATAAAGAAACAAAAATAATTTAGAAAACCAAGAAAAACAAATGCTTGAGATTGACGGAGATAAAGAAGAGGTTAACTGAGGCGACAGAGAGCAAAGAGAGCAGTTATTCTCTTACTCCGTCTACTGCTCATCTCATATCATTCTGTCGAAGATATGAGGTTTTATCTTTAATATGTAATCTGTAACTAAACACTGCTCTATCTCTGTCACCTCCTCAGGATCGTTTCTCAGCTTCAAGTTTCTTCTGTTGGATTTTCCCACCCATAGTCCAGCACCACATGTACTGTAATGTATGTATGTAATGACGCCTGTGAGAAGAGTCCTTACACAAGCAGATTGATAATGCTAGAAGAAAAGGCATCTTGAGATATATCACAAGATAATTTAAAAATTTAAAGTTTTGACCTGCAGTGGAGAAAAAGACAAGGGGATCACCAAAGTTATAGGGATTAATTCTCTGGCGTCACAAATACAATACTCTCCATCACTCGACTGATTCAGATAAGTACAACTCCACCAAAAAACTTTAATGGAGGAAAAAAGTGAATAAACTTAAGAAAGAGCAACAGAGGAGGAATCTGTCTTGCAGCACGGACAAATGTGGACTAGACTGCAGACATCTGGGAGTTTTCTTACTTTCTTTGTTATTCCTAATCAATAAAATCTAAATTCTGCTGTGTGAAAAAATATGCACGAAACTTCACATGAATGTCTAAACTAAATTTCATAACACTCTGTCCCAATAGTTGTTGAGATATTTTCCATCCCTAGAGCCGTGCTGCTAATGTGGCTAAACGTACCATTACACTGAATGCAAGAATGCAGGCAGCTCCATGACGACGAGTCAAAGTGAAACCGGTGCATTCATTGGTTAGAGACCCGCCCTGATTGTAGCGATGATAACAGGTTGAGATATCAACCTAAAAGAAAAGATTTCTAGAATATCAAACGGACACATGCTGAAGTACAAGTATGGGTTCTAATAAGTTAAATTAAACGTTCTAGTTGCGTTCGACCAATGGGGTATTTTATGTAACAGTTTTTGTATAAATACCACATAGCTCCTGTTTTTATTTCAATATTATCAAATGTTGTGTTTGAGGAACTTGCTCAAGATTGTGGACAAATACAAAACCTTCTCAAACCCCTAAGAATACTAATCAACATAAAACATTCATTTCATGGTTACTGTTGATTACTAAAAAGTACAAATACACAAACTACTCCACTTCCATTCATGCTCCAAAATAAACAAGATTAGTTCTTTGTCTTGATTTAATCAGTAGTGTTTTTGTGAATTTACTCAATGATGCTGTTTGTTCTGCTTTGACCTGCAGTTGTTAAAGTCCTCCCCTCGCTGTCGTCATGGAGAAGTGAACTCAATGAAATCAGCAGCAAGAAAATGAAACGTTCATCCAGAAGAGGTCAGTAAAACACTATGTTGGTCCTGTATTTGTAGGTAGTCAAACACCTCCGTGTGTGATGTCTGTCTGCATGTGGAGTCTTTTTCAGAAACTCTCTTGAGCTCAGACGCCTTTTGGTTTATTTTACAATAAAGACAAGTGGTATCAAAAATAAAACAAATGACTGCTGAATGCATGTAGTACAATTAAAGTCATTCCATGGAGCTATGTCGAAACAGGTCAACTGAACATTAAAGAGACGTAAAGAAACACACTTGCACACATTGCATTTAATCATGGTCACTCCAGCAATCCTCGAGTGGCGATAGAAAAAAAAAAAAAACTCCTCTTGGGATCTTAAACATCTGTAGATTCATGGCAATCCATTTAATAATTGCTGATATTTCACTCTTGTTCACTTTATAAAACATTTAACACAAGTGCAGATATGAAAGCAAATTTACATGACCAACAATGTAGTAGTGTTGATTTACTCTCTCAGATTTAAAAGATATAATTCATCATCTTTTTTATGAGACGTTCAAACAGCACTGATTTAGTGAAAAGTCAGCTAACTGCAGCCCTAACTCCACACATTTAGTCTGTATGAGTAACCACTTATCTGACTCATGCTTTTTATAGACAAACTGGAATACTTTCTTGTCTCTGTGTAAGTCACTTTATCTGTCTGGTTTGCTGTGTGTGTGTGTGTTTTTAGACTTCTTCTTTCCCATTTAGTTTGAGCTACTTTTAACTCCAACCCCATCATCAAGTTGGCTGAGGACACAGCTGTGTTGGGCCTGATCACTAGCCTGACAAGCCAGACCCACATCAAGATGTTGGGTCAAAGATCAAAGACCGCTGTTCGGCAGCAGTAGCAGCCATAAGCCCGCCCACCGACTCCATACACGATGTGATTGGCCCGGCCAGAGTTTGGTTTTTCCAGCTCGCAAGCCAACGGAGAGTTGCTAGACCCCCTGGCTGCATCTAGATTTCTAGGCTACCTGATCACAGAAAACAATGAGAAGCCTCCCTGACAGGAGGAAAGGACCTGACCCTCTGGTGTCGGGACAACAGCCTACTCATAAATGTCACCAAGACTGAAGAGATGATAGTGGATTTTGAGAAGAAGCAGGGAAGGAACTACGCCCTGTCAATATCAACGTAGTCTATATATCTACTACGTTTCATTTACAGGATAGTTACGGTGCCGCCGATGTCCCTCACCTTCCGCTTTCTTTGTGTTAGTGTTCTAAACTCCGGTCGATTCGGGAAACATCCTCTAAGCTAGAAGCGACAATCAAATTATATTTATCTTTTTTATGAGTCAAATTCTCATCACGCACTCTACAGCCATTTTAATTCCAGAGTTCGCCTCTCTACGCACACATGTTCCACCAAAACAAGTTCTTCCCAAGGTTGTTTTGCAGCGGCACCGTTGCTGCGTCCGGCGCTTAGCACCGCCCAAGACGATTGTGAGTGGTTTAAAAAAAATGCCATTAACCAGAACACGTTTTTCTCCCATCCCGGAATGCTGTGTGGACTAGCCAGACCCTCTTCTGCAGCGCTGTGGATGACTAATATCAACGTGTCATCACTTCAGTTACCTTGTTGTCTACATCACCGAGGTCTGACGTGGGCGAGTGGTGAGGAAGGCAGAGACTGTTTCACCTCAGACGCCTGAGGAAGTTCAGCGTATCCCCTCAAATACCCCTCAAAGCCTTTTCTCCTTGTTAAAGTCGGGAAGAAGGTACCGGATACACCAGGCCAGTTCTATTCTATGATGAATCGTGCACAAGTTAAAAAAGCTGATGGGATTACATTTCATTGGAATTGTACCACGTATAATTTCATGTGATGAATCAAATTGATTGAGTTGATTGAGTGTGGAGCACAAGGATGTGAGGTAGAGGAGGAACAGCATGCTGTGCTTCAACAGGACAAAGTCTCCCACAAAAATAAATAAGCAAAGCAAACGTAGTGTCAGAAACAACATAGTGCAGTCTTAGAGTCAAAGCGTCCTTGTCCTTCATTAATCAGTCTGCTGAACTTCTCCAAAACACAGACCTGAACGTCTTGTTCTCTCTCGTGTTCTCACTGAAACTTCAAATTCATTCTGCCACCAACTTTAGTCAGTTTTGACTTTGCAACCTCGAGTTTCCAGTGGAGAAGAGATTTTCTTTGATACTGGAGGTTGTGTAGTGTTCACATCAGTGCATCTGAGTGTCATTTAATCCTTCATTACCTGGTGTAAAAGTACGTTTGTCTCCAGCTCTGTTTATATGGAACCTCTCTGTTGTTCATTAGTAGAGTAACACTCTTGTCTTTGGTTTCTCCAGAGCTGTGGGTTGTAGTGCTGTTAGATGACGTGTCATCTAAAAATGAACGTGTCAACAAAAATGAACAGAAGTCAGTCCTGAAACACATTGAACTCCCAATCTCCCATTTATTGTTTATCATAAACAACTTGTGCAGAGGACAATAAACTATCACAGCAAACATGAGGACATTTGTTTTATCATAATTTTATTGAGTCTCTTTAGTTTAAAAAAAATTCTTATGCTTTGCTACCTGACCTGAATGGAGAAACAGACATCACCTCTAGAGAAGAAATCCTTAAAAAGCATGCTGCTTTACCAACAAGCAGTTCATTTAAAGCTGTATTTAACTTTCAACTGAGGAGACAGGTTTGATTATTAATGAAAAGGATTAAAGCATGCAATGCACTGCGGAATGATTAAAGCAAATGTAAAGTAGTCTTGGTAAATGACAGTATTCTCCTTTAGTGCAGCAGTGCTATTGTTATTACAGAACATACTAGAATACTTACATCATGGGTACTCCAACTTGTGGTAGTTCTCTGTCCTTCTGTTCTTTTGTCTGGAACCAAAATACATTATCATTAGCACAAACTACACACAAAATAAATGAAGGTGTAGGCAGAATTGCTATTTACCTTTTTTGTTTTTTATATACAGGTATATGCAGAGTAGCACCAGCAAGACAACCAACATGAGAACAACCACTCCAATGGCTGCAACATTAGCAGTGCCTAAAAACAAAAAAATTAGTTAATTAATCGTTCAAACAAACTTCCACATGTGCAGCGACAACTACCATACCATCAAGCTGTAATGTGAACCTTTACGATGGGTGGGTGGGTGGGTGGGTGGGGGGGTGCTGCTGCTGTATTTTCAAATCCAACCACTAGGGATGTAACAATAAATGATTTGAAGCTCACGATACCATTTTCTCTAGATTTCTTTTTAAGATTATTTTTTTTTTTGGGGCATTTTAGGCATTTAATTTTACAGGATAGATGAAGACATGAAAGGAGAGAGAGGGGGGAATGACATGCAGCAAAGGGCCGCCGGTCGGAGTCGAACCTGTGGCCGCTGCATCGAGGAGTAAACCTCTATATATGAGCACCTTCTCTACCAACTGAGCTAACCCGGCCAGGTCTAGATTTTTTTTTTTTAACGGAATACGTTGCAGAGAAATAAGTGAAAAACTTTTTTTTTATTTAAACAGTGCAAAACAACAGATGTGTCCTCTTATCAAGAGTGCAACAAATTAATCTAAATAAATAAACTAATAAGAAGTAGTGACGTCTGAAGTCAAACAAGTGAAATCCAAAATAGATCATGCCCTAGGCTGTATCAAGATACAATTTTTATCTCAACCGGTTATTTTTTTACACATTTATGTCGATTTTTTTAACAGATTCACAATGCATCGTTACATCCCTATCAACCAGACGATAAAACAGAATGTACTTACCAGAGGTTAATAAACAAGTGCAGCAATTTAAATCAAATAGTTTGGTTTATTTGGTGTGTAAGTAAAAGATCTGAGTGGTTCCACCACTGCCTGTGGGTTATTATAGTGAGAAAGGTTAACACCTGTTACCTGTTATGTTCATCTAAACAAATTAATCTGCACATAATGTAAAGAAATTCACTTTCTAGTAAATAAATAATGTTCTTGTACTGATCTATTTTAAGTAGAAGTAGCAATACTACAGTTTAGAAATACTTTGTTACAAATGAAAGCCCTGCATTCAATACATCATTAATTGGTATATATATTTTGTAATAATAATAATTTCAATCTGCATAAAGTAACTAAAACTGTCAAATGTAGTGGAATAAAAAATACAATATTTCGCTCTAAGGTTGTACTGGGGAGTAGAAGTAGCATGAAATGGAAATACTTAACGTACACGTACCTCAAACTTGTAGTGCGTGAGTAAATGTACTCAGTGTTATTTATTTGGATGTATTTGTATTTTGCAGGTTGTGCAGAAGTTTGAAGCCTGTCTGGGATTGATGGTTTATGATTTTATAGCACACCTCAGCAGCACAGTGAGTAACTCTTTCTATACTGTAAGTGGGAATACTTGTGTGTATTGAAACTTTTATTTCACGTTAACAGTTCTTGTTAAGATAGACTAACAGTTCCCACCTCCTGCTACCTTACCTGGACTTTCTTCTATCCTCAGAAGAGTGTTGGTTACGTAGGTCTCCTCAGCATTACTGAGTTCACACGTGTATATCCCCTCTTGATCTGAAGATAGGTCTTTTAGTGTGAGGCTGCCTGACTCAGACACATTCTTCACCTGCTGCCTCCACTCCTCTGTGTAGAGGACGTTGTCTCCGTTCTTGTTCAGGATGATCTGACTGTGGTTGAACCTCCAAACGAGGCCTGTTAGTGGAGGGTTTAAGGACTCACAGGGGATTGTTGTTTCAGTGTCTGAACCACTGATAGAAGCTGAAATGATATAACACAGAAATAAAAGGAAGTGATACAATATCTGATATTTCTGATCAGAATCTGGTTCCAGATTAGAAGAGTCTTCTTAGAAACACGTACTTGGTTTAAACAAAGTGGCTGTCCTCTTGTTTGTGCGCGTGCTCACGGTGCAGCTGTAGACCAGATCAGTAACTGAAGCTATCAGAGAGCTGTTGATGTTGTAGAGCAGCTGTTCAGTCTGCTGGACTGTGGGATTGTTCTCCAAGCTCACGTTGGACGGAGGGCTGGTGGACCAGGTGAGCTCAGGCTGAGGGTAGATCCCTTCTGAGCTGCAGGTGATCCTGTTCTCTACCTGCTGAATGTTGACTCTATCGACAGGAGCTGCAAGAAAAAAGAAAAGAAGATTGACTTTATAGGAACTTGTTTTAAAGTGGTGATGTGGGAGACTTTTGAAGCTCTGTGTTGTTTCTGCCTTGATTGATCTGCCAATCAAACGGTACTAAAAGCATCTTTCCAACCACTTTCTCACACACACACACACACACACACACACACACACACACACACACACACACACACACACACACACACACACAGTATGCAGTGCCCACAAAATAAATTCTATGGTGCTATCCTCACTGCTCATGCCTATTACCCCGTTACCAGATAAAGCAGAAATACAATATTTATCACATCTTCATGTTTAAATAGTTTCCCCTAGAAAGGTCTGATGTTTTAGCAACAGGGATAAAAAAAGATAGTAAGTAGTAGTATTTAAGAAAATAAATAGTAAAGTTAACTTGCAAATGTATGAATTAAAAAAAGAACTAGTGTGATGGATAAACCACTTCTACTAAGAGTAAGACAGTTTTAAGAGAATCATAACTTTCTCTTTAAGATGTAACTTTTGCTTATATTGTGTTTTCTGTTGCAATCAGCACAGTAAGTTTCTCACTAAAGAGACTAGGTCGACGATATACTGTTAGGATTTAATATAATGCAATTTTTAAATATAATTGTTTAACTGTCATAGTATACAGTGAGGTCAAGTTTAAAAAAAAAAAAGTCTCACTACAATGAAATGCCTAATGTGGGGACATCATCACACATAAATATGACTGGACTCATTGAATCCCCAAGAGTCAGCTTTCCAGTCATACCTAATTTCTGTAACTCAAAGTTTAGGGTTATACTGTTTAAAAAAAAAGGTTTGAATGGTTTGTGCCCTAAACTGCATGGGATTATCATAAACTGGGAGTGTTTGATATTTGGAGACTTGTGGGTACTCATCTTACCCATTTTCCTTCCGATATCTTTAGGTGAGAGATCAAGGGTCCTCTTTAATTTAGCCATGACAGTTTTTCTCTCTTATATTTTCTAATTAATGTCTAAATTAACAACATGTTAATGCAATTTGACATTGTGATTCACAAAACTTTGAATTGGAAAGAGTCACGGTTTCTCATGTTTCTTAAACGTTCTGTAAAGTTCTGAAGTCACATGATACAACTTGCAATGCAACCTGGACCCATCGTCAGTGATAGACCCGGGGTCATCAGGTGTTTAGGGTCTTAACATCAGACACCCTCGCCCGGGAGACCCATCTGGGGGTGATCAGGCCCTGACTTGTGTTCCAGGTAGCTACCTTCTGAAATGATAACTGTTAAGTTAACTTAAAGAGTTATTAATATTTGTTTTCTGTTATAACTGTGTGTTTCTCATACCGTCCACATTCAGCTTGATAAATAACTCCTTGTTGCCAGTGATGGTGCTGGTGTAGCACTTGTATCTTCCCTGGTCCTGAACCTCCACCCCTGTCAACCGGAGCGAGGAGTTTCCTCTGGAGATCTGGTCCTTGAACAGCGACGTCCTGCCTCTGAAGTGCTGGTCCTGTAGTCTAAACTGGTCCTGGTTGTGATAGTAGGAATGAGCCAGAGTGTCTTTTGTTGTCATCTGATACCAGTGGATGACTGGTTCATCACCAGGCTGAAATCTGCACGGTAAGATGCAGCTCTCCATGAAAACGCAGAAGACCTGAGTATCATCTGCAACACATCAGGTAAAGAGAAGTTCAGTTCAGAGAAAATGGCAGCAAAATCCAAGTCAGCTGTCTTTAAAGGCCTGGTTATTAATATGTTGATCATATTTATTTACATACTCTAACATAACTGAATATTGCCATTTGAGAGACTTGTATCAGACCTGCATCAAAAATGAATACTTTGCCAATGTTAGTCCTGTTAATCCTCAGTAAAAGCATGGCTGTAAAAATAGTTTTTTTTGTAACCCTTTGTGACCTGTGATCCTTTACAGCCAAGCAATGACAGTTTACAATAACTCATCAAAAAACCATAATAATAATGAGAAAGAATGATGTTCACTAATGCTAGTAATTATAAACACACTCGCATATAAATGGTTAAATATGCACGTGTATGTTTTCAATTTCAATTTACAGTAAATGACGATAAGAGATGAGAGAGAGATGGGATATTCTTCAGTAACAAGGAAATACGTTTTTGGCGACCAAGGTGTAGTCTGTCATGTCTCTCTGCTGAGTCACGGCAAGAATTTATGACTCGATAATCGCCTGTTTTTTCTCTGGTTTGGTCTCCACCAACTCCTGATGGACATGTATGTCTCTTTAACTGCTAAATGCTGCGCTATATTCATCAGCTTCTTGCCAACTGTGTCTGTCAGCTGTCTTTTGATCCATAAAACTTTGAAAGTAGAAAACAACAAAACATTTTAAGACAGCAAAATCAAAACATTATTTGGGCTTTTGTTTTTCAGTAACAAGGAAACACAAATGAAAGCATTCATGGTGTATGCGAAGGAATGCATTCAGACAGGTTTTGTAAGAAGCCAGGTAAGACTTAGAACCAGCTGTGCGTAACTAACCCATTGCTGGACTTCAAAGTATGATTCTGTTAATTAACAATCACAAAGTAAAGGAGTTGCTAGTTACACTTTTTCATATTAGACATTTTATTTACTCACCTATCTCTGGTATCTATGTAAATAGTTTCAGTGTTACGTGCTGAGCTATCGTCCTCCACACATGACAATCAGGTGGATGTCATTTGTTCCAGTGAAACAGCAGTTTATATTTGATAAAATTAAAAGTACCACAAATGAAATATTATTATTATTATTATTACTATTTGAATGTCACTGAGGAAAAAAGCGTGAAAATGTTTTTTGGGTGGATTTTCTTAAAGATTTTTCATCATAGATCTACATAAATTAACTGTTTCCTGGTATTCTTACTTTCTTTGGCAAAAACAACCAATGTACCAAGTTAAACATATGAGTATGGGTCGTAAAGGCCTCACTCACCTGCTCCGTTAAAAGTCCACAAAAAGGTCAAGACCACAAAAACCACGACACTCTTGCCCCGACACATCCTTCTGGTAAATTTCACAAGACATGTACTGAGAAAAAAAATGACATTTCAGCTGCTGGGAGTGTCACACTGACGAGGCTGGCAAACCAGTCTGATTAAAGTTCAAAGTTTCAAAATGTAGCCCTGGGTATTACACAGTGGACACTGCTGTGAAACATTAACTTATTTCGAGGGTAAAGTTAGGGTTGCTGCTGAAGGAATTATTTATTACTAATGTATTACTAATGGTCTCGTGGTGGAATATCACTTAAGTATTTTACCAAAATGCAGATGGTCGATACAGTTGAAAATACAAATAAGCTTACAGGAACAGGTAGCTCAAAAGCAAAAAAACATGGCAACAAAAACCCACAATCGGAGTACTGATCGGGGAAAAAGGACTGGCATAGGTATTACAGGTGTGATGAAGATAGGCGGGGAAACTCATGTGAGGGGAATTGCAGGTGTTTGCTGGGCAGATGGTCTAGGTCAAAGTATTTATCATGCCCAAGGGGCAATTTGTGATACAGCCAGCAACCAACACATACAATCATTACAAAACAACAAAAACAACCACAACAATACAGTAAGGATTAACCATAAAGTGCAGGTATAGCAACAGTAAAAAAACATTAGTTTTCTAATCTGTTAGTCCTGCATCTAGGAAGGCTGTACCTACAGCCAGACGGGAGTAACTGAAATGCCTGCAACAGAGGGTGGCTCTGGTCTGCTGAGCTGAATTAAAAAATATTAGACATTTTATTTACTCACCTATCTCTGGTATCTATGTAAATAGTTTCAGTGTTACGTGCTGAGCTATCGTCCTCCACACATGACAATCAGGTGGATGTCATTTGTTCCAGTGAAACAGCAGTTTATATTTGATAAAATTAAAAGTACCACAAATGAAATATTATTATTATTATTATTACTATTTGAATGTCACTGAGGAAAAAAGCGTGAAAATGTTTTTTGGGTGGATTTTCTTAAAGATTTTTCATCATAGATCTACATAAATTAACTGTTTCCTGGTATTCTTACTTTCTCTGGCAAAAACAACCAATGTACCAAGTTAATGGTTAACTTAATATGAGTATGGGTCATAAGGCCTCACTCACCTGCTCCGTTAAAAGTCCACAAAAAGGTCAACTGGTCTGCTAAGATTGACTCCGCCTTCTCTCGCTTTAAATGAATTGGAGAGATCGGTCAGAGTAGTACCTGCAACTTTCCGCACACCTTCACAATCCCCTGAAGTTGTTTTTATTTTTTTTATTTTTATTTTTTAATCTTTTTGGTTCAGTAAACCATAACCTACTGTGTGTACGATAACTCCGTCATTACCTCACACATTACAATATTGCACTATTATGATACTTCATATTTAATATTATACATATTTTATTTGGTTATATATCCTATGTATGTAGGTTGTACATTTCATTCTACACTTGTCTATATGTGTATATTCTTTTCATTCCTCTATAATTTATTTCAGTAGTTCTGTGTCGGTGGTGATTATTAAATGTTACCTAATGTATTAGTAAGCAGATATAATTATATATTATATAATTTGTTTTCTTCGGCTTATTCTTGATTTTATTGTAAATATTGTAATGTATTGTAATGTATGTACAATTTTGTTACCAAACAAACTTGTTTTCTTCGGCTTATTCTTGATTTTGTTGGTACAATTTATATCCTTATTATAAACAGTATTTTCTTTCTCTCTCTCTCTCTCTCTCTCTCTCTCTCTCTCTCTCTCTCTCTCTTTTTTTCTCTCTCTCTCTTTTTCTCTCTCTTTTTTTCTCTCTCTCTCTCTCTCTCTCTCTCTCTCTCTCTCTCTCTCTCTCTCTCGTTTCCTTTTAAAATGTTCACAGGATTTAATTTTCTGAGACTTTGCAGGAGGCAGTCCTAAAATCAAAATGTCAAAACATCACAAGCAAAATCTCTAATAACAAAGTATGCTGTGACTTCTGGTCACAAAAGGAGTTGTCACTCTAAACATCAACTCTATACTTTGTGGTGTTTCAGGAGGAAAACTTCACATCACAGCTTTGTCTGAAACCCTGGAATGAAGACAAGGAGAAATACTGAGTTCATGTTTGTTTATTCATCATGTTAACCTTCAGTTTGTTCATACGTCACACATCAGTAAAATCTGTTAAACGCAATGTAATTTTCTCTCGATCAAAACCATAACAAAAGACAGTTTGGTGAGGTTGTGAAGTAGCGTGGGATCATGGGAGTTGTTTTCTTTAATCTGACCTAACCCTATGTAGAAGAGAATAATGAACGAACAGTGAACCGTTTTATAACAGCTCACAGGTCAGCCAAACAAATATATGTATTCGGAGATTTCTTTACAAATTGACCAAGTGGTGAGAACAAAATATTTACGATAAAAGCCGTCTGGTGTTTTCTCTCTTCAGACCCACGCAGTGGATGAGAAACAAAAACATGCAAATGCATCAATACAAATATTCATCAAACATTACGATCACAGAGAGAAGTTCACATTACACATCATGCAAAAAAAAGTCAGTTCAGGTCGACGTTATTATAGTAAACCAAAACTGAAGCTAAAATAAGCAGTTCAAATATTGTTAGTAAATAAAAGCTAAAACTAAACGCAAATGATATTGCCTGGTATACATTTATTTTAGTTTTTTTAGCTGTATTTCACTACCGATGAAGATTATAACATCATGACCATTTATATACAGTTCTCCAACATTGTGTTTTGTATGTACTGTATGTATGTTCATCTAATACATTATAACTTGCCTTAACAAAAACAAACTAAAACTTTAAAACTAATTCTATTCTATATACTGTATATACTGTACATATATACAAATGCACTCTGATAACTAGGGAAGCCCATTTCCGCCAACGTGAATGTAAAAAAGAAACTAAGTCATAATACTTTCTTAAAATAATCAGTATTTTCCCATCACATTGGCAGAAATGGGCTTCCATTCAAAACTATAATACTTAACTAAAATACAGTTGGAAAAAGTCAGAACTAAAATAGAGGCTCATCATCATGGGCAGTGATGGCCTCCATGGCTAAACAGACGCTGGAAGGAGCGCCACCCAAAGAAACTCAAACATTTACACAACTAATGAGAAGACGTCAAAGTACATCTCATAATGTTTGATTGACGGCTGATCTGTAAAAAAAATGCCACAAAAATCAGCTCTCGGCAACAACAAATTGAGACAAAATAAGTTTGAGTTAAACCAAAACAGATTTTAACCCTTAAATGACTTCTGTCTACTCGAGGCAAATGAACTCAGCAGTGTCTTCATAATGTGAAAGCCGAAATCCAACATGGAGAGGCTCAGTGAATGTGGTCTGGACTCTGTGGAGGAGAGTCATGGTTTCAGAGACGCTGTAGAAGGACAGAGTACCTGCACTGTGATCCAGGTACACTCCTACTCTGGAGGACCGAGGACCTGAGACGGGAGTTTGAACATTGTTGTTCCGAAAGTAAGCCCAGTCGTCGGAATAACCGCCGTATAATGATAACGCCCAAGATCCGTCTTTCGCTCCAAATGTACATTCTGCACTGCTGCCGGTTCTGCTGATGCTGTTGTATGCGACGGCTACACAAACTTCTCTCCCTCTCAACTCCACCTCCCAGTAGCAACGTCCAGTCAGACTCTGTTTACTCAGGACCTGAGGACATGAAGTGAATCTGGCTAAACGATACAAATTAGACTGTCCTGTCGTAAATATTGCTTTTCTGTTCCCCTCAGATAATGACAGCTGGTTGTGTGCTGTGTCTGGATCCAGCGAGATTTCACGTGAATATTTTAACAACACAGCTCTGGTGTTTACGTTTGTCCATTTCTCACCCAGAACTTTCTGTAGTTTAGCTCCGACCTCTGACACAGCTGCTGTCACATCCTCAAAGAACCACAGAGTATGCATTTTGGTGCTGGGTATGTTTGTAGGTTCACTGATTGGTGACAGTGAGGGGTACTCTTGCAGAAACTGGTTGTGATCCTCTGTGAGTGACAGCGTCATCAGCTCGGCATCTTTGCTCTTCAGCTCAGTGATCTCCTGCTCCAGCTTCTCCTGAAGCTCTTTGACTTGACTCGCTTTAATTTTCTGCTCCGATCTGATCATCTGATTCACGTCAGAGCTTTTTTTCTCCATGAGATGGATCAGCTCGTTGAAGATCTTCTCGTTGTCTTTCACTGCTTTATCAGCAAAGCGATCGATAGCCTCCGCCTCCTGTTGAAGCAGCTTCACCTCTTTCTCTCTGTCCTGGATGCTCTGCTGGATGTTTTTTCGACTCCCGTCAAGCTCTCCCTGCATCTTAGCCCTCTCTGCTGCAGCCGAGACTGTGTCGTGGCCTTCATGTTCATCCAGGGGGCAGAGATAACAGATTAACTTCTGATCTGTACGGCAGAACATCTGCATCCCCTCATTATGACGAGAGCAGACGTTGGCTCCCTCCTGGAGCTTCTTGGCGGGGTCCACCAGCTTGTGTGTCTTTAATTGAGCTGCGTCAAAATGAGGCTGAAGGTGTTTCTCGCAGTAAGAGACCAGACATTGCTTACAGGACTTGAGGGCTTTCAGTTTTCTCCCTGTGCAGAAATCACAGGCCACATCTTCAGGTCCAGCATAGCAGTGTTCATCAGGGAGTCCAGTCTTCTTTAGCTCCTCCACTACAACTGCTAACATGGTGTTTTTCAGCAGGACAGGCCTCGGAGTGAAGCTCTGTTTGCACTGAGGGCAGCTGTAGGTTTTCTTCTCATCCTCTTGATCCCAGAAAATGTTAATACAGTTCATGCAGTAGCTGTGTCCACAGGGAGTAGTCACCGGATCCTTCAGTAGATCCAGACAGAAAGAACAAGAGAATGTCTCCCGGTCCAGCTGAACTCCTTTCTGCGCCATTTCTCCTCGTGGCAGTGTGTGATAGTTTCTCTAAACAGTCTGTGCTCTGACTCGAAACCAAACTCTGTTACTTTTGTTCTGTTTATTTGCTAATCTTCACTGAATAGGGCTTGTCAGCTCCTGCCCGTCTCTTCTCACAATTGCATAACACTGAGGGGGAGGAAACAAGGCCGGATGTGTAAAGAGCTGGCTTTTTTGAAGAGGGAGGGGTTTGTCAATACACAATGTGAGTCTTTCTTTTTCTTTTTTTTTGCCTTCAAAAAACTTTATTATTCAAGTACAGATACACAAACACATTGAAAACATTAAATACATACATACATGAAAAAAGGTGCCCATGAAATTTACATTAAAGAGGTTTTAAGGCATTGTAAATGTTCAGAGTCCGGATGGCTTTCTTATTTGTCCTTTTTAAAGTTTCAAAATATAATTTCATGTCATTTTTAAATGGGTGAATATTCGGTTTTCTTTCAGACCATTTACATTTTATTTATTCAGTATATAAATATAGACGTATACTGTGTGTATGTATATGTGTGTGTGTGTGTGTGTGTGTGTGTGTGTGTGTGTGTATGTATATATGTGTGTGTGTGTGTGTGTGTGTGTGTGTGTGTGTGTGTGTATATATAGTGTGTGTATATATGTGTGTGTGTGTATATATGTGTGTGTATATATATATGTATGTATATGTATATATATATGTATATATATGTGTATATATATATGTGTATATGTATATATATATATATATGTATGTATATGTATATATATATGTATATGTGTATATGTATATATATATAAGCTTTAATGCATTCCAGCATGAGGGTTTTTTTTGGTTTTTTTTGAGACCCACATTTTCGTATTCATATATATACAATCATATATATATATTATATATGTATGTATGTATATATATATATGTATATGTGTGTGTGTGTGTATATATATATGTGTGTGTGTGTGTGTGTATATATATAGTGTGTGTATATATGTGTGTGTGTGTGTGTGTATATATGTGTGTGTATATATATATGTATATATATATGTATGTATATGTATATATATGTATATATATGTGTATATATATATGTGTATATGTATATATATATGTATATGTATATGTATATATATATATGTATATGTATATATATATATATGTATATATATATGTATATGTGTATATGTATATATATATAAGCTTTAATGCATTCCAGCATGAGGGTTTTTTTGGGGTTTTTTGAGACCCACATTTTCGTATTATTTGGGAGGGATAGGGGATATTTAGGGGGAGATAGCAGGTCAACAGCATATGCTACGTAGAAGTGGTATATATCATCTGACAGCTGGGGTGCAGCTCAGCATTGTGTCAAGTTTTTCTAGTCATAATTATGCAATTAACATGTTTTGGTTAGGCGCAAATCTAACACAGGATAGGGTACTGAAACATTTGACTAATAGATTCAACCTCACCAGTTGAATACTTACATTAAGACAGTTATCTTTTGTACCACAGGTTTTCTGAAATTTGGTGTAAATTTACTATTGAGACATTATCTTAATAAATATGTGCTAACTTGCAAACATGTTCACAACAGAAACATTGGATATAGCCAGGTTCAAATTTCTTTCTGACATATTAGAGCCAAAGGTTTTTACAGAGGGCAGTTTGGATATCTCTTTTTATTACTTCATAAATCAGAAAGTTCTGTCAACAGCCATACAAAAAAAACTATTTGCTCCATGTTTTAAGGTTCAAAACTTTACGTAAATCAGGCTGAGTGATATATGAACAAACATTTCTGTAAAAACCTTCAGAATATAGATAGGAATGAAAGTGGAAAGTTAGGAAAATATAGAATATTGCCAACCTTTAAAATCATTACACAAATGCAACTTCCCATTAAAATGTTTATTTTTTCAGAAGTATCTGCTTACTAAGCACCTTGATCGACAACATAATCTTAAGGTCCACTTAATAGCTTTTTTTTGGAACTATCAACTATGTTATATCCTCAGTTGCCATGGAGTTTCCATCTCACATCTGGTCCAAGTTTGTGGATGACATTTTTCACCAACACTGTGACAACTGAGCAAACTTACTGCTGCTGTGAGATTTAGTTAAACGCTCCAGAAACAAGCTCAGACCTTAAGCTTGAGATTTTGTTTTGTCATAACTCAACAAAAAAAAAGTCACACACACAAATCTTTAGTGATTAGTCTTTTTTTATTAACTTTACAATAATTATGACACATTTGTGAAAGAGGTCAAGTATAATTTATGAAAACGTGACGCGTTTTTTCATCAATGTGTGGCAGTGGAGAGAGACAGAGAAACTATTTCAATCTGCTGCAGATTAAATATTGACAAGAGTTTATTGTCAGTGATTGACTGACTCTTAAAGTCTGTATTGTTCAGTCACATTCAGTTTTATAACCAAGCAGGAGCTTAACCTTTAAGTTCACTGACGGGAAGGTTTAAATGCAGCAGGAGAGTTGTTGTGAATCTGACCTTACCATTTTCATCTGACCTTGTTTTATAAATTGTATTACTGTTCTCCTCCCTGACAATGTATCTGTGTGAACCAACCTTGAACCAATCCTCCTCTCACTGTTGCCCCTTTCTTATCGAACTACGAAATGCCTGGGGCAATTGCTCCACTATAAATACACTCCCGCGTCTTTCATCAAACATTCACAACATTGTTGAGCTGAACCCGGCTTTGTGTCACTTTGTTCTCCGAGCACTCGAGTCAACTCTTAAATGTCAAGCAGCAAATTAAAGCATACAAGCCAGGGAACAACCGTGATCGGATTGTTCCACAACAACAGTGTAGGTAGTAGGTAGTCTTTTATTTTAGAACTCCAGTCCGTGCAAGTGTCCAAGAGCAGAGTTGTAGTGCCAGGGAGTACTGACTCTGACCTCGAGAGAAAAAGAGACATCTTTACCTGGTTTAAAACATATAATTCACACAGAGTCTCTTTTTTCACAGTCCTAACCTTTAAGGGCACGGAGAGCCAGGGAGTCCAAAGGCTGTATACCTATGTTTCCAGGGCATGTCTGTCTCTGCACATTAACTAGCATTGTAAGTGATTGGCAAGGGCTGTCTTCACAGTTCAAATTGCACCAGAACAAAGGGAGATGGATGTTTTTAAAGGCACTTTGAATGGTCAAAATCTGTTCAGCCACTGTGGAGACATCAATGTCAAAAGTCTTTTCTCATATTTGAGGGCATATTGAGGAGTTTAACATCAGTAAGCTATAAGCTGTGCTTGATTTCAACACTGACCCGGGGAAACTTACATTAAACATTTGACCTATGGATACAATTTCAATGTTTGTTTACAATAACTTCAGGGTAGAAAACTCCTGTGTCCCATACATACAATTTAACAGTGCTGAGAAAACAAGAATGAGGAACAACTGCATTTTTACCTAATTTACCTGTTACCTGGCCAGAGACTAAAGAAAATGACGCCACCCAAACTATCAGTCAGTCAGACTGTTGGGGAGATGTTGCTGTTTGTAACGCTAGATTAGGTTTATCAAAGATGTGAGCAAAGCAACACAGGACAGCTCCTGGCTGTTGTAACGGCAGTAGTTATGCTCGTTGGACTCACCCGAGGCCAAGTCTGAACGACCGTCGTTGGCAATCTCACGTGAGGCCAAGCGTGAGCGTTTTGTTTAGTTTCCTGGGAAGAGATGGTGATGATTCAACAGGAATGCATCTTCAGGGTTCTCTATGAGAACACACTGACCTAAAAGAGTTCCTGAAATAACAGCAGGTTCCACAAACCCTTCATAAAGACGCTGAAAGCATTTCGTTTTTGGAGTGCATGTTTTACAATTAAACATCTGTTTCCACAGGAGCCAAAAAAAAAAGTTCCTCGTTAGAAAAACACCCAAATATGCTAAAAAAAGTCATTTAAAATATAGTTTTAAAAGCTCTCGAAGAAACATTCTGTCTTGTAAGAAGCGGATAGTTCCTCGTCAGTGTGTAGCTGTTTGTTTTGTTAGTATTTTGTAAGTTTTCGGTGACGCCGTGTTGTTTCTGTCTGTTCTCAGGTTAACTAAGATCCAGTCTGGAGGTCTGATTGTCCGTTGGTGCCTCCAACAGTCAGCGGGCTGCTCTCATTCAGGTTACTGTCGGCGGTCGAGTCTGTGAGGATGAGAGGAAAAGTTTCTGGATCAGAGGAGGAGGAAACAAAGGCCATAAAGGTAAGGAGAAAAGACATGCACATCTGTTCTTTTCTGTATTTCTCTATGGTCCTGTATCACTTAGTACTGTTGGGTATTTCAATTAAAGTACCCATCACATTGTGTACAACATCTACTCACATCATAGACCAGTTTATTGGGTCCACTTAGCTAAAACCAATGCAGTTTAAAACTTTGTAAAATGCAGTTGCAGTAGTAAGTAGTAGTAGTAACACTTAACTTTAAGTCCCCCTATTTAGCATTTATAAGTAGTATACAAACATTAAATAAATGGTTTATCACACATTACAATGTAGTTGCAAGTAGATGTTTGTGTTAACAGATATAACTCCTGTGAAAGAATATGTCAGTTCATTAATAAACACTTAGAAATGCCCTTATATCTGCATACATTAGTGTTTTATAGGCAATGTATTAAATATTTGTATACTGCTTATACATGCTTAATATGAGAACTTAAGTAAGGTGTAACAGATGAAGACATTCAGCAGAAACCATTTTTTTTTCTGCTTTCATGCCACTGTTAATCATTAGATTTATGTTTTGACCCACTGAACTTTATGGTTATTTTGGAGGCGGTTGTTTGTTTTGCGTTTTAATTTTACTGTATTATACTGAGTGGTGTTTCTGTTATATTGTCCACCCCACTCATATTAATGAGAGTCAACTAAATGTTATTATCTAAGAGTTGTAAAGGTAGAGGATCAGAGTTTCCTGAGGTAACAGAGCGTTATACTTATTCTCCGGCTCCATCTAGTGTCTGGTTTTGGAAGTGCAAGTGACATTTTTTAACAAGTTCATGACCAACCTTTGACTAAGCGCAGCTCTGTCACGTCTTCAGGGTCGTTTCTGGGCTTTGAGGTCCCCCCTGAGGACAGATTGGAGAGACATAATGATTGTGAGAATGGCATATATGAACTCTGAAGTTAAAAAAAGCACCTGTAGAGCATCTAAAATGTGATTTAGTTCTCTTAAACAAATCCAAAGAAAACTCTTTTGTTCTATTTTACTTTCTGGATTTTTCTTTTTTTTCTGCTTTTAGTGACTTTAGTGACTGCCTACATTTCCTAGAATGCATCTGGATAACACGGCTGGAGAACAGGCATGATCCGGTTACAATTACTTCCAACTGGTGTGACCTGTTTGGCTGTGACAGGTGTAATATTAATAGCTTTTTTGATGTATTATTTATAGGAAATAGAGTAGTTTTATTTATACATTCACTATGAGACAGAAAAGCTTGACTTTACATGCAGTCCTTTAATATTTTATGCAGAAACACATTTTCCCTCCACACACCAGTTTAAGGAGAGTTTTAGGACCAGTGAATTTTGCATATTTTACACTAATGCTGATCATAAAATAAGATTTTGTTTTACTTTATTTCACGACAATCAACTTGCAGTGGTAGAAAGTAAAAAAATATGTTTAAGTAGAATTTTAAGTATTTCTTCTTTCCATTTTATGCTTATTGCATAACTCTAACATGAAAATCACACATTAATGCGTCAGTTGTAATAAATCAATAATATGTGAATATAACACTGAAGAGGGCCATTCGGCTGTGTAACGAGTACTTTTACTTGTAATACTTGAAGTACATTTTGCTGATAATGCTTCAAGATTTTGAATGCAGAGCCTTTAGTTGTAACAGAGTATTTTTTAGAATAAAATATCTAAATACTGTGTGTGAAAGCTGTGTTTTCATTAGTTAGTTGTAACATTCAGCACTTCACTTCTGCCATGAAGTAATGGTTTTAAAAAGTGTAAAACCGACAGTGGTGAAGCGTTTTTAATTTAATTTTCAAAATCTGATAGTTTGGTGGAGAAGCAGTTGTTTACTGTATGCTAAATTAAATTCTCTTAAATGTGCTTTTTTTTTTTTTTTTGCTGTATTGACTGTAAAATATCTCATATTCTTCCAAGACCCACAAACACCACAAACATGTTAAACTGAAACCAGGCATGTCCAAAGTACGGCCCAGGGAACAATCAAACCTGAAGAGCAAGAGTAATATGTTGTAAGCTTAAATGTTATTTTAACAAACTTTGCATCACGCATAATAAGTATGTTTAAAATGAACATGGGGTTAAGATATTTATCAACGTCAAGTTTAAGGTAGTCCATACAGTATGTTCGCTTATCTGACTATTGATGTAAAAATAAGAGTTTCTTTTTTAGATTTGTTCAAGTTTGGGTGGCGTTGATTTGGTTACATTGCCATTAAAAAAAAAATAAGTCTGACAATGAAAATAAAAATTGTTATAGATCACTGCATTAGTATGTAACTTTTTTTGTAAAGAAAAATGTCAGAATGGACCGTTGGCCCCCAGGCGTCTTGACATTATCAAAGCTGGCACTCTTTAAAAAAGGTTTGGACACCGCTGACTTAAACCTTAAAAAAAGTAGAATTTCACATAGTGACCGCCCTATAAAGTGTATATATTATGATAGATACACACTTTAAGACCACAACCAGACATCCCAGACTATTCCCAATTTGAATCGGAGTGTGTGAATGCATTTTGAAATCTAACAGAATGAAAGAGAAAATGGTCAGAGAGAGATTGAAATTTGTGTCTCGTGTCAGTCCAGTCAAGCGGTCTTCTTCTCCTCGAGTCCATCTTTACCTTTCATCTTCAGGTAGACCAGCATGGTCAGCACGGCCAGAGCCAGAACCAGCACTGCTATCACCAGACCAACTATCCACCAATAAGACGGGGCTTCTGTGGTATGTTTGTTACCTGCACACAGGTAACAGAGACAGAAAAGATACACAGTTTAATACACTGAAATGATGACAGCAGCTGTTTTTTGCTTTGCATGTTGTTTGTCTTGTTGTTGGATGTCTTTTATATTTTTTATATATGTATATAATTATGAATACCTTTGACACCAAACCTCACCAAAACTATGAATCAGTTTTGGAAAGCTCATATGGGACGTTTCAGGAAGCTCTGACCAGCGATCTATTTTGTGATTTAGGTAGGAATACATTATTTTAAAAGTTTGTGCCCCACTGCTTTAAAGGTTAGGTCTGGTGATATTCTATATTTTTCTTATTGTCTAAAAATATCATTAAAAAAAGACCAAAAATAACAAAGCATGTATCTTACTGTAAAGCATTGTGTATCTTAAGCTTAAGCTTAAATACTCACTAGAGCAGCAAATGTAGATGAATCCGCTGCTGAAAATAGTCCCCAGCAAATGCACTATTTCCTCGTGTTTGTTTGATAAAAACTACAGTTTGATTGTGTTTGTGACCTCACCAACAGGACCGTCGATGGTGACATCCGTGCGTTCGGTGTGGGTGTTGTGCGGCACGGAGAACACGCAGGTGTAGCTGCCCGTGTGCTCCAAGTGTTTGGGGTCCATCAGACGCAGGGAGCCATCTCCGAATGGGACCCTGAAGCCGTCCAGCTCCACGTGGTTGTCCCAGGACGGCGTGGAGACGCTTTTCCCCGACTGGCTGTCGTAGGTGAGGATGTGGGAGTGCTCCTCGCCGTTGATGAAGCTCCAGTGGAGGAAGGGGTTGTTCAGGTAAGGAGGGGCGTGGCAGGAGATGGTCAGGTCTCTTCCTTGAGCTCCTTTTATTTCTACAAGAGAGAGAAATGGCGTAGTGAGTGTTGTGTAATTTCCAGCTTATGAACTCATGCTATTTAAGTTGCGACAGTGGTACCCAGGTCTCATTCAGGTCAGTGTCCAACATAACCTCATGACCTTTCCAGGGAGAGGAGTACTTCAACTCTGTGCCTCCATAGATGATGGGAGGAGTAGCAGCTGTATGATACGACAGTGCTGCTCACCCTGCCAAGGCCATAGAGAAAGTAAACACAACACATTTTGTCTGTGCTGAGATATTTGGGCGCCCTCAATATCTTTGCTTTCATTGAAGGTTCAGTTAAACTTCAAAATAGTTTAAAAACACCTTACGGATGACAGGAACCCAGAGTTGAGACGCAACTGCATAATATCACATTGCGGTTAAACTGTACTGCCTGCTCAATTGTCTCCTCAATTAAGTCATTAAAATCTCCCGAATCTTCTTCACGTATTTGAAATGAGTTGTGCTGCTCCTGAGTTTTTGTGAGGGAGGCACAAAAAGTCTCTCCAATAAGTAAATCAATGAATATAAATTATTATGCATATGAAAGATATTTTCTGCATTGTTTTTTTCACCTCTTTCCCTGAATGAGGCCGTCCAGGCCGGACCGCCGTAGGAAGTCGTGACTTTACAGATGTAGATGAGGTTAGGTCGTCCTTTCAGCCTCTTGAGGCGGCTGTCGACCGTGTACAGCCCCTGTTTGTTGGCCAGCATGCGTGTGAGCGGTCGGAGGTCCTCGAAAGTGGGCGGCTCGGTCGCCCAGGTTACCCGAGGGGGCGGGAAAACATTACTGAGGGTGCACTTCATCTCCTCGTAGCCGCTCAGCCTGGACAGCTCTACAGACAGGCCTCGGATGGGTGCTACACACACACAAACACACACACAAAGACACTCACAGCATGCTGGAATGTTTCCCAGCAGCCCCTGATGATAGACTCTAAATGTCAGGCCCAATATAGCCTGACATCATTCTCATGCAGATAACATTAGAGCTCGGTTAGGACAATATAACAGTTCTTACTAACATTGGAAGTACTGTTTTTAAAACTTTTAAAGTACCCTAATGTTGCTTCATTACAGAGCCTCTGACAGGTTGAATGGGAGAAACACATATTGGCATGGACATCAGTGTCTTGAAGTAATTTAGAAGTAAGTATACACCTGGTATTCCGCATGAAAGCAGGGCATTATGAAACAAGACTATATCTACAGCCATGCTGGCGCCTCTGTTACACTAAGAGCTCAATGCTAACGTAATGTTTAGCTGGTATAATGTTTACCACGTTTAGCCGAATTAGCAGTTTTTTGTTCCATGCTGTGAATGTGTTTATTTCGGCTTTAAAATTGGGCATTTTAACTGTGGGCTGTGGGGGATTGACTCACATTGTCAGACCTATCCATACAGGGCTGTGTCAACGAAGCAGTATGGTCTGGCTATACCACTTATCTTTTCTGGGATAGGGGAAAAGAACACTGTGGCTTGTTTGTATTTCATTAATCCAATCACAACCGTCCTGGGCCGCGCTAAGCCGCGTTTTTATAGCATCAAATAACAAAAAAACGTTTTCAGAACTACTTGAATTGACAGAAACCATCTTTGGTAAAAAAAAAAAATGTATTTGACGTGTACTTTGATGTTGTAGTTTGGTCAATGTCCCATCTGCTGACATCGAGCGGGGGGGATTTATGACCTATACTGCAGCCAGCCACCAGGGGGCAATCCAGATGTTTTGGCTTCACTTAATACAGTAGGTTAGCGCCACAATGACGATGTTGTTCACACCAGTCTAAACGAATCAAACCGAACAGTCACACTGCACCGAAACTGCATCCTACAGTCAGGTCCATAAATATTGGGACATCGACACAATTCTAATCTTTTTGGCTCTATACACCACCACAATGGAGTTGAAATGAAACAAACAAGATGTGCTTTAACTGCAGACTTTCAGCTTTAATTTGAGGGTATTCACATCCAAATCAGGTGAACGGTGTAGGAATTACAACAGTTTGTATATGTGCCTCCCACTTTTTAAGGGACCAAAAGTAATGGGACAGATTAACAATCATAAATCAAACTTTCACTTTTTAATACTTGGTTGCAAATCCTTTGCATTCAATTCCAGCCTGAAGTCTGGAAGGCATAGACATCACCAGACGCTGGGTTTCATCCCTGGTGATGCTCTGCCAGGCCTCTACTGCAACTGTCTTCAGTTCCTGCTTGTTCTTGGGGCATTTTCCCTTCAGTTTTGTCTTCAGCAAGTGAAATGCATGCTCAATCGGATTCAGGTCAGGTGACTGACTTGGCCATTGCATAACATTCCACTTCTTTCCCTTAAAAAACTCTTTGGTTGCTTTCGCAGTATGCTTCGGGTCATTGTCCATCTGCACTGTGAAGCGCCGTCCAATGAGTTCTGAAGCATTTGGCTGAATATGAGCAGATAATATTGCCCAAAACACTTCAGAATTCATCCTGCTGCTTTTGTCAGCAGTCACATCATCAATAAATACAAGAGAACCAGTTCCATTGGCAGCCATACATGCCCACGCCATGACACTACCACCACCATACTTCACTGATGAGGTGGTATGCTTTGGATCATGAGCAGTTCCTTTCCTTCTCCATACTCTTCTCTTCCCATCACTCTGGTACAAGTTGATCTTTGTCTCATCTGTCCATAGGATGTTGTTCCAGAAATGTGAAGGCTTTTTTAGATGTTGTTTGGCAAACTCTAATCTGGCCTTCCTGTTTTTGAGGCTCACCAATGGTTTACATCTTGTAGTGAACCCTCTGTATTCACTCTGGTGAAGTCTTCTCTTGATTGTTGACTTTGACACACATACACCTACCTCCTGGAGAGTGTTCTTGATCTGGCCAACTGTTGTGAAGGGTGTTTTTCTTCACCAGGGAAAGTATTCTTCGGTCATCCACCACAGTTGTTTTCTGTGGTCTTCCGGGTCTTTTGGTGTTGCTGAGCTCACCGGTGCGTTCTTTCTTTTTAAGAATGTTCCAAACAGTTGATTTGGCCACACCTAATGTTTTTGCTATCTCTCTGATGGGTTTGTTTAGATTTTTTCAGCCTAATGATGGCTTGCTTCACTGATAGTGACAGCTCTTTGGATCTCATATTGAGAGTTGACAGCAACAGATTCCAAATGTAAATAGCACACTTGAAATGAACTCTGGACCTTTTATCTGCTCCTTGTAAATGGGATAATGAGGGAATAACACACACCTGGCCATGGAACAGCTGAGCAGCCAATTGTCCCATTACTTTTGGTCCCTTAAAAAGTGGGAGGCACATATACAAACTGTTGTAATTCCTACACCGTTCACCTGATTTGGATGTGAATACCCTCAAATTAAAGCTGAAAGTCTGCAGTTAAAGCACATCTTGTTTGTTTCATTTCAACTCCATTGTGGTGGTGTATAGAGCCAAAAAGATTAGAATTGTGTCGATGTCCCAATATTTATGGACCTGACTGTACATTCTTAATAAACTCACCTTCCACCTTCATGATGATCTTTGCGTTGTGTTCGCCCTTCGAGGTGTGCACTACACACCTGTACGTGCCTCTGTCCTTCAGGCCACTCCCCCTGAGGATCAGCGTGGCGTTGCCGCGGGATACCAAATGTGGGAAAACGGAGGCGCGGCCTGCTATCTGCTCGTGCTCGAAGTGCTCTTCGCTGCTGTCGTCGTCGTCATCATCATCATCATCATCATCATCATCATCATCAGCGTCGTCATGGTTATCGCCATGTTCCCGCTTAAACTTGTACACCAACACGTCCTGTCTGAACCACTCGATGGTCTCCTTGCTGCCCGGCTGGAAGCTGCAGGGCAGCACGCACTCCTGCGAGACGAAGCACGTCACCATGACATCTGAAACAAGACAAGGAGAGTCCAGGTGAGATACTGAGATGTTAGACGAGAGATTTGTGTCATCATTAAGTTGTGTTAAAGACCTCATATTTTGCTCATTTTCAGGTTCATAATTGTATTTAGAGGTGTACCAGAATAGGTTTACATGGTTGAATTTTCAAAAAACACACTTTATTTTTGTCGTACTGCACATTGCTGCAGCTCCTCTTTTCACTAGAGATGGTCCGATACCATTTTTTGCTTCCTGATACCAATTCCGATACCTGAACTTGCGTATCGGCTGATACCGAGTACTGATCTGATACCAGTGTGTCATATATTTTATTATGTTTTAACAGCTGTATACTACTATCCCTGTATGGATGATATGATGTATAACAGCTGTATACTACTATCCCTGTATGGATGATATGATGTATAACAGCTGTATACTACTATCCCTGTATGGATGATATGATGTATAACAGCTGTATACTACTATCCCTGTATGGATGTGATATTATTTCTATTTTTGTTGTCGGTCTGGCTCAGGTTAAACTCTTTGTGAAACATGAACGCCCCAGAACGTTCTTTTATTCTGCAGTTTGACAGTCAGTTATAACGGAAAAACAACATAAATAAACTACTTTAAAGTAGATTTTCTTTAGGGCTTTATCACGTGGTATCGGATCGGTGCATTAACTCCAGTACTTCCCGATACCGATACCAGCGTTTTAGGCAGTATCGGAGCCGATACCAAATACTGATATCGGAACATCTCTACTTTTCACCCTGTGTGTTGAGCTCTCTGTTTTAGCTACAGAGTGAGACATCTCACTTCTGTTCCATCTTTGTTGGGAGTCGCACATGCTCAGCAGCTAGGTAAGGACTACTAGCCAGTCAGAAGCAGAGTATAAGGGCGTGTCCTGACAGTAGCTAGGTAAGGACTACTAGCCAGTCAGAAGCAGAGTATGAAGGCGTGCCCTGACAGTACCTAGGTAAGGACTACTAGCCAGTCAGCTAGCAGCTAGGCGAGCATTAAAACGTGTGTTACAAAGTGACGCAAAATGACGCGTGTTTATCACAGAAGTAAAGGCTGGACTACAAAAGAGCTGTTTGGAGCAGTTTGTGGACAGTGTTTAGTGTGGGAGATCGTAACTCCCTTTGGGGTGGACTTTGGGCTTTTTCACTTTGTAAACTTACTACATGCACAAAAGACATTAACAAAATAAAGGTAAGGGAAAAAGCCAAAAAGCATAATATGAGCACTTAAAAGCTTACATTCATCAGTGGAGTGACACATTCACACATTGATTCTCCTATCTGTGTGAATGATGTGCTTCAGTAGCCTTTCCTCTCTCTAGATTACTTGCAGGAGAGGAGGTCACCTGGAAGAATGTACAAAAACACAGAAGCAAGAACTCTAATCTCAAACAGGGACATGTTGCTTTAAGGTGAATATTTCAAAACTGATGAGGAGAATTATTCACCCTCAACTTCCCTTCATTGCCACACATCCAGGGTGGAGGCGGGTAGTGATGAATAGACTGCAGTTACACACTATTATCAAATGAAACCAGGGCAAGAATTTCCTACACCTAGGGCAAGTGGGCTTGCCTCTACAGGGGTGAAATTCCAGGCCAGCTTCTCACACTCTCAAACAGATAAGTGACATGATGATACAAATGTAATCTGAATAACAGTAGAACAGAAGCGGCACTGTAGCAAATAGTACTGGCAAATTGTGCGTGTACATACTGAATAATTTCCTTGTCAGATTGAAGTGTACAAACATTTCTGATTGTCGAGCAATTCAAAGTTAACGTCATTGCTTAAGTCAATAGTGGGTGGAGCCTGAAGGGGATCGATACATTTAAAAAAAAAAACTTGGGATGGAATCAGACTAGCTGCGACACCAAATTGGGCCAGGGGCGTACCCCTACTACTTTTGTTGCCCTTGCTCGGAAAACGCCCATCATCGATCTCAACTAAGAAAGACAGATAGGGAGGGGACCGCCTCTGTGGTAGTTACTGCGACAGTAGGTGTCTCCACAACCACATTTTGCCATGACACACGCACACACACGCACACACACACACATATATTTTTTCCATTAATTTATGGCTAAACATTCATAATGCTGGAGCTTCGGCAGGCTCGTTCAAGTATAAGGCTGACAATATTCTATTTTATCCTTATTGTCAACAATTGCACTATTGTCCAAGCACAATTTCCCCTTGGTAGGCTATAGATAAGAAAGTATATCTTATCGTATCAAGGGGAAAACACTTAAGTTAACTATCACTAAATGGGTCCAGAGCTCAGTGTTGAATCAACTCAACCTCTGAGCTTTTGTTTTGTTTGTACGTATGTGATTGCATAAGTGCATGACGGTTAGGCCTACTGGAATGGCAACAGATGACAGATGACTGGAGAGATTAACTGTTGCTTTATCACCTGAGTGTTTCTGTCAGTAGTTTTCCCGCCTCCATCCTCCGCGACTGTTTTATTATGGCTGATACTGCCGGCTGATGCTCCCAGCTGTTCTCCCACGGCTGCATGATGCAGCAAAGCAACCGACCGGTTTACCTGCGTGACAGCCAGGCGACGGCCGCCTCCTGTCTCACCGTATCGTGACATTTCGTGCCCTTGTAGAAACTTTTGTGTGCTTTGAACAATCTGCTGAGCAAACACGAATCTCTTCAAGGTAGCCAACGAAGTGTGAAACATTAACTTCACACACACCGTTATTTAATAGAATAAACACTCAATTCAACTCATTTACGTACTTTAACTGATAAAAAGGCAGATGTGTGCAAAACTAGTGATAAGCATTTCCAGCCCACAAACAAAAACTCTCTATTGTTCTCTACTGTTTTTAGCATCAAAGGACATTCTACCGCCATACAAAGTCAGTTCTTTGCGCTGTAAACTGTATTAAGAGCTGTCTGTGTTTCTGCAGCTCTTGGGTGACGACCACAGTTCAGTAAAAGGTCATATTTTACTTACTGCGCCCACTACACCCAGTGATAGGCCAACTGTGGCTTGAACTTCTTCCCTATCTGGCTCTCTTTCTTTTTCTTTTTCTCTTTCTTTACACAATTTCTGGCACTTTTCATGTAAACAGCCGAGTGCAACCCTACGGATGTCATCCAGGTGAGACTGCACGTTGCACGCCGGACTTAGTGTTGTTAATTTAACTAAGATTAAATGTTTGTGTGTATTTAATAAAGGCCATTAGTTCTCCAGCAGAATCCTCAAACTTTTTTCCTGCCTAATGTGACTGTGTACATGTTTGCTGTCAATGGTAACGTACGTGTCTCTTAACTTAGTTGTGCATGCATTTTCTTATGCAGTGCGGTATCCCCAAATGGCGTATGAATAACATGTCAATCTATTAAGTCCTTGAGAGTGTTATCACTACGCATTTTTGCTTTTCGTGTAATTTCACGCCAGTCTCTAGGGGACTTATAATGTGACGTAGAATAAAGAGCGAGCAGGTCTGCGTAGGGAGGTCAGGGTGGATGGATGGGTCAAAGAAACACTGGACTTTTACCAGGAGGCCGCTGTTTGTGTCCCGTGTGAAACCAAAAATCAGTGTTAGAGTTTTTTTGTATTCTTTATTTAGCCAGAAAGATCCCACTGAGATACAATATCTCTTCTGCCAGGAACTCCTGGTCAATCGCAACTTAATTTACGTCACAAACGTACAAATTGCTTAAGATGGGATTGTAAAACTGTTCCAGATCTTAGGAATCAAATAAAAACTCTGGAAAAAGGTTTCCAGAACGGGCCAGGGATGAAAGAAAGAAGGTTGAATACAGAGTACCAGGGTTTCCCCCAGAAAAGTTGTTTAGGGACCGTTCGGTATTTATGGAATGGACCACCGGAGGAAAATAGGGGAGGGTCGTGTCTTTTTATTCTTTGCTGAAGGGAGGGTCATGTCTTTTTTGGCTAAAGGTCAAGACAAGTGTCTTCTTTTCTAAGCTAACTGGAGATTTGAAAATATGACTACGTCTGCGTTTCCAACCGAGCCACCCCACTGTAACTGTAGTTTAAAATCTTTAAAATACATTACAAAATAATTCCCAGTGGCCTAGGCCTGGTGGTGGGCAACTTAGGCACTTGCAATATACTGGGGGAAACCCTGAATACTATTATTCTAAGTATGTGTACAAATCCAGGCACATAATGGCATTATGGACATGAAGAAGGATTGGATTGTCAGAAAAGCTGGATTTGATTCAAGCTTTATGCTCTTATTTAGGCTGCAGCCTTTTTGTGTTCTTCATGCCATTAAGTGACTATATTTATATTATAATATTTATATATATTTATACTATACACATTTAACATATTATATTTTGTTTAATATGCATTTGACATGTTTTTTGTCTTTCTGTTCCAGGTCTCAGCAGTGAAGTTAACCCTGACTAAACTTTGACATGTCTGTGATTATCCATTACCTTCATTCCTCTCATCTTAACCATTACCTCAAATCATTCATCATTTCTGCTTTTTTCTTTTCTTTTTCTTTTTTTAAAATATATTTTATCCATAGCTTTTCTGTTTAACAAACAAGAAAAAAGCACAGCAGAACACAGCAAAGTAACCCACCCATAGACAAGCAATAAAAACAATAACAATAGACTAACAATTAAGTAGCTAAATGAAAAAGAAAATGTTGTATCAAAGTATATATACATGTACAAACATTTCTGCTTTTTTCATACACATAAATTAGGTATCATTTCATATAAATGAGGTTTATTGACCATTAATTCCGGAAGAAATAAGTGTAACACTAGTGTAAATGAGTTGGTTCTAGTAGTGAAGATACTGGTGGTAATGGAGAAAAAAAATAGTGCCAAAAACGTTGAAATAAGCAAGCAAAATGTGAGGAGAAAAAAGCATCAAAAAGGTAAAAAAAAAAAAAAGGTCTAAAAGAGTGTTCATTTTGACCCGGGAGGACAACCTAAGGGTTAAAATGATACCTTAACTCTCAGGAATGAGGGTCAGAGCTGTAAAATAAGACCAGACAGACATTTCTTTCAAGTCCAGCTGCTTCACTGCTGTTTCACTTGCTGTGGTGGGGAAATATTTCCATCCTGATCTCATACCTGACGTCAGGACTTAATGTGGGCGGAATTTTTTTTTGAATAACCCATCTGTGTAATTTGGGACCGTTCTGAGATTGCAGAAGGAAAAATTCCATCATCTTGCAACTTTAAAATGCAGAGATTCTTGTGTGTTCTTCTGTGTATCAGGTTCTGTAAAGAAACCCTTTTAATCCCTGTGAACGTTGTCGTGCTCACAGATCAGTTGAAGCTGCTGGACAAAGAGGCGTTTGTGTTTTACCTGGGGTTTTGTCCTGCATTGCAAAGCCGATCCACAGGAGGAAACAGGCCCAAGTGTGTATCGCTGACATGATTTCCTTTCAGCTACACGCATTTACGACTCACAGAAATACATGCAGACAGTTCATTCAGACCATGCTTCTTCCACTGTGGCGATTTCGGGCGAGGGTTTTCCTTTTTGCCTTGTAGCAGGTTTTTCCTTGGATCCCTCTGGGTGGTTTGGCATCACACACACACACACACACACACACACACACACACACACACACACACACACACACACACACAGACACAAGGAAGAGAAAAGCATAATTAGAGGCACATTCTTGTTGAAATGGACACAGGAAGCTATGCAGTATAAAACGTGACAAGACATGTGGGGCTTTCTGAGGAGAGTTCAGGTTTGATCCTCTGATGAGCGGTTTTGGCTTCTCATCACCAAAAAATAAAAAGTGAGATTTGCAGCTGAAGCCCTGCACTCTTTCATCCACCACAAACTCTGAAAACCTCTAAGACTTATCCTTTTCTTCTCCATCACTCCTCTCTGTCATCTTATCCTCCGTGTTTAGCCCTTCTTTTGTATCTCTCTCTGGTTTGATAAGCGAGAAGAGAGGGGGTGCATCTGTTGCTGATGCACAATAAATTCCTCTCACCGTATCCCCTCACAATCTTAACTCTCCGATACAAACACAGGTGAAGTGAAAAGTGAAGTATGTCCAGTGGCTGATAAATCAGTCATTTAGTCTTAAAGGTGAAGGAAGTGTACTACGGTTTGAAACACAGAAAGTGATTCATTAAGCGTTGTGACGTTTGTTGGCAGGAGGTGAGAGGCGCGCGTGCAGCCGCTGGCATTGTCAGAGTGTTTACGTGGGATCTTTCCTGCATTAGAGCTGAACACAATTCCCTCTTAAAGTGTTATAGAGTACAGAAGTAGCACATTGTCGCATATTTACTGCTCGTGGCTTTCCGTTGGCTGAAGAACGGAGGCCAGCACTTGGATTTTGTCCAAATATTTCCTCTGGGTGACAGAGCAAAAGTGCAGCAACGGCTGAGCAAACATGCACGTAATGACAAATTACTTTTGTCTAAGACAAAACCTTTTTAAAAAATCCACTGCTGAAAGTTTCAGGTAGGATTCTGCAGAAATCAATACATTTGATCAATAATTATATAATTCCAAATGAGTAATCTTTTAACAGAGAGAACATCAGCCCCAAAATAATTTACTTTTCAGTGTCAAATAAGTTTAGCTGAGACAATTTTACTTCCAGAGCACTCATGTGCTTCGCATTAAAATGTAGCAACAAGTAACGTGCAGAAGAATGTAATAAAAGCTATAACTAATGCCACAACAAGTCAATGAAAAGTTGTGCAGGAACACACTACACTCACCGTGCTGCCTCTAAAATATACAGCAACTCTTTTCAATACCTTATTCTGTAATAATAACAAATGTATTAGACATTATTGCACCACTAACAATAACTATTTGGCCTCAATAGTCCCAGATAGTTAGTGTGCTTTACATTAAGATGGATACAGCATATTTAATAAAATACAATAAATCAACAAAACGTTGTGCAAGTAAGGATAAAACTTGTGCAACTGTGCAAGTACACACCACACACACACCACACTCAAGTGCCTCTACAACACTTTGACACATTTATGACATAATTACCGTAAGACACTTTGACCTCAGCTGCACTCACATCTCATCTGTAACTCAGTGTGCCTCATATTGAAATATGTCCAACTAGGTAACATGCAGACTATATCAATTAAAATATAAGAAAAAGCAACAAGTCAACAAAACATTGTGCAAGGAGAACACACTAAATTCACTGGGCTGCCTCTTAATATAAAGCAACACCTTATCCTGTTTAATAACACATTTATACTTATTATGACACAAACAATAATGTTCCAGCACATCTTAAGCTTAAGTTGCTTTACGTTCAAATTAAATGAATGCAAGCAACAGCCGACATGCACAGAAGATTATATATTGAATAAATAATGAGAAAATGCAACAAGAAGTCAATAAAAAATGTGCAGGAACACACTTAACTCACTCTGCTGTCTATAAAACATACAGTTACTCTTTTTAGACAGCTTATTAGGTATTAATAACACATTTGTTAGAGTTACTAAGACACTAACAACTATTTGACCTCAGCTGCACTCACATCTTATCTATAACTCAGTGTGCCTCACATTGAAATATGTACAGCTAGGAGCAACATGCAGAATGTATCAATTAAAATACAAGAAAAGGCAACAACACAGTGTGCAAGAACACACTACACTCACTGTGCTGCTTCTAAAACATACAGCAACTCTTATTCTGTTGATGATAACCCATTTATTAGTTATTAAGACACTAACAATAACATTTAGACCTCAGCTCACATCTTATCTGTAACCCAGTGTGCCTCACATTGAAATGTGTACAGCTAGAGAGACATGCACAGAAGATTATATATTGATTAAAATAAGAGAAAATGCAATGTTCAGGAACACACTTCACTCCCTCGCCTGCCTCTGAAACACAGTCAAACTTTCTAACATCTTATTCTGTAGTAGTGCCACATTTTTAAGAGTTATTGACTGACAATAACTTTGACCTGATGCTGTTCCAGCTCATCTTAAACTCAAGGTGCTTGGAAATGAAACAAATGAAATGTAAGCAAGCAACATAAGTAACATAATAAAATCTATAAAACATCAAGAAGTCAATGAACACACTTCACTCACTGTGCCGCCTCTAAAACATAGTCAAACTTTTTTTTAATTATTATTATTTTATAAGACACTGACAATAACTCTGACCTGAGGTGCTGCCTCTAAAACACTAACTGCGTTATTCTGCATTAGTTAGTCTTTACTTATGTGTCGGGTCAAACATGTTGCCCATCTCACACGGGATTATAAAACACACTTATCAAACAATAACACATATACAAAACCGACATCAACCGACCAAAAACATCAGCTTCAACATTGTATTCATGGTTATATACTTTCAAAATACATACAGTATATTTTTGTGCAAACTTTTCGAATAAATTGTACACTTAATAGAAGAAACGAGGCGATAAATATCAACAGGCTTGAAGTTTATCCTGATGAAAAGGTCTTTTCTTCTTACCTTAACTTAACTAACCAGCTCAGTCTCTAAATAAATGTCACAATACAACGTTGTGCGTGGTTTCCAGTGCAAAGGGACAACAGAAAACAAAATTTAGCTCATTTTCTATATCATATAATAACAGTTGTATTAGTTATTAGGACCTCAGTGGTTACTCTTTGACCTCAGGTGCACTCAGACTTTATCGCAATAGTTCCACCCCTCGTGAAGCAGCTTTCAACACGATTGAAGTTTGTATTGAAGCAGCTGATTACTTTTTATGAATGAAATGTATATTTTTAGAAGTTTCTGTGCCGCTTTAGAGCTTCATCCCAGCACTGAAACTGCTCCTACAGATGATATGAATCCCCTTCTTTTAGCTACTGACCCAGAAATATAATCCTTCTAGACCTTAACATGCTCATACAAGCGTCCTTATTTATATTATCTTTAGAAGTAGTAGTAGTTTTAGTATCTTGTAAAAAAAAGAAAAAGAAAAAAGAAGCTCACTGTATGTGTGGAACAAATTACAGAAAAAGCAATAATTAGTACTTACAGAATCTCCTGGACATCCACAGTAAAGCTTCTCTTGGTAACTCTTTTAATCGACCCTGATGTGTCACACAGAGCCGCTACAGGACGGAAATTAATGCCATCTGTCAGTGACGTGCCGGGATATGCATGTGAAAGCTGATGAAACACTCACAGTGACTCAGCTGGAGCTCCAACTTCAGATGAAATCCAGGAGAAATTGAGGAAGAAGATTGGCCGAGCGCGTCCCCTCCTGAGGCTGAGTGCGTCTCAGCTTGACTGGATCAACAGGTTATTTAGAGAATAGGCTGCACACACACTCACGCAAACATTTCTCCACCCACAATTCAATGCAGGGAGGGTAAGGTTGCTCCACACACACACACACACACACACACACACACACACACACACACACACACACACACACACACACACACACACACACACACACACACACACACACCCTCTGAATGGGTGGAGTTTGGTTGTGATTGGCAAACGTACAAACACACAAACACAGACCCTCTACAGGAGTCAGTGTTTCCTTGGCAGCTCCATCAAATCCTCTTTCAAAGAGCAACGCTGTTACTGCCTGACGTGCACCGTGTGCAATGTGTTGTATGTTAAACAGTCGACACTGTATCACCCTGCGTGTCCGAACACATTAAAGGCTCCTTTTCCTCTGTTTACTCAAATCACGTGTAGGATATAAATCAAAGAGCCGCATCAAGAGAGGCAGTAACAGTTTTATCCTTTAGCCTCAGGAGACAGGATGTGTCTCCTTTTTAAGTCATTTTTAATTAATTATGTATTCATCTTTTGGTCTGGTTCAGATGGAAAGGAAAAGTAAAACAATCCCAGATGTTGATGAGTAACCTTTATTTAACCTAGGAAGTTCATTGTGCATTGTTCTCTTTTTTTCGGGGAAGCCACAGTTACTCAAACCTAGAAGCTGGATACCAGGTAAACCAATCTGATCTTCTTGGGCTTACATTGAAAGTGCATCAGTCATTAAAGAAACTTACAGTAAGTGGTGTAAAGAGGAAGGAAGGGGGCGGGGACTTTAACCTTTTATTTTTTATGGCATGATTAGGACAGTCTCTGATAAGACTGAAAAGGTGGAGCTGCACACGATTGTTCTTACTGTTTCCACGGTTTTCAACTAATAAAAATAACAAAGAGTCAAAGACCAAAAAAGATCCAAACAAAGCTGGATTAAACAAACAGTCAGAGTTTGTTGTAATTTCACAAATGTGAATTGGTTAAGAAATGATGTGTGAGACTGTCCTCCCCTTGAAAAATGGTCACATAAGTGGTTTGTTCAAGTAGCAATTATGACTTACATTATATTTACGTTTATAATGGCGGCGCCGTCTAGTCAAGTCATTTTATTTGTATAGCACATTTAAACAAACAACAGCTGACCCAAAGTGCTTTACAGGTAGTGCAGGTAAGGCAGAAACAGAATGCCTTAAAGATACATAATCAAGTGAGCAAAGTTTCATGAATATAATTAGGCAAAAGTAAAGTCAAATAATGTAACATAGAATAAAACAGCAATGGAACAAGTGGCTGTAGTAGCTATGACAGAAGCAAAGCAGAAATTAAAGTAGTATAGGAAAGTATAAATCAGGTTGGGGTGGTAGTTTTGGTCAAACAAACACAGGATTTGTGTCCAGTTCAAAAAAGGTAAACGACAAGTTTGTTTTTACTTTACTGAACAAACGAAACAAATGAAGCTACGTCACGTTCAGCGTCATGTGCGTAACAGGAAGGGAAGTAACTCTGATTTAACCCTAAACCACCATCTTTTTCTGAACATAACTAAGTTGTTTTGGTGCCTAAACATAACCAAACTGCAACAGTTTCACGACGTTTAGGACATGACCGTTACATTCACTGGTTTAGATAAGGGGTCGTATTTCCTGCCACCATTAAGACGCCTACACATGATCCTCGACAAAATCGCGAAGTAGGGCGCAGAGCAGCGATGTTGGGTGACGTCACTTCTTGTTAATGTTCGAAGTATTGTCAAACAAAACGGAGGCTAGCTCGCCCCTCCCTCCTCCTCCTGTCCCCTCCCCCTCCCTTCTGTGCTTCCTGAAACAGTCATGAACGAGCATTGTGCAGTCCCTCCAGAAAAATGCGATTATGCGATCGCATAATTCAATGATCATAATCAGCTGAAGTCTGCATATTTATGCGGGGGCCGCATTTTTTCAAATACGCCGCACTTTCGCTGCATAAATTGCCGATTTCCGCACAAAATATGCGGGGCTTGCATGATTTCATAATCCCCGCATTTTCGTTAAAGTCACATATATCTAAGCAGAAAGTTGAAAAATGTTGCGTTTACTTCACACAAGAGCAGCCATTTTCTCCTGTTGCCATGGGAACGTTATAAAAAGTGACGTAATTACGCGACGTGAACGTCATCGAAAAGCTGCAAACCCCGCGATGAAGCCACGATGAAACCGCAATTTTTGCAAGTTCCCACAATTTCATCGCATAAAATTGCATAAATATCCCGCATATTCCATCGCAGTTTTTTAAGAAAACATGCCGCATAATCAAGGATTTCACAAAAAAACTCTCAAAAATCCGTAGCCTACGTGCTAACGCTGCTGCGGTGATGGCTCAACCAAATCCTTCTTGTTGGTTATTGGCTGGAACACAGTTTAAGTTTGGTGGTGCAGGTCGGCGCAGTTTGTTTTTATTGGCGTTTGTGGAGCCTGAGCTGTCTACAGAGACCGCTTTTTTTACAGTGTGTTCAGGGGACAGGCAGCTAGCAGATAGTGAGGAGATGCTTTTTTTACAGTGTGTTCAGGGGACAGGCAGCTAGCAGATAGTGAGGAGATGCTTTTTTTACAGTGTGTTCAGGGGACAGGCAGCTAGCAGATAGTGAGGAGATGCTTTTTTTTACAGTGTGTTCAGGGGACAGGCAGCTAGCAGATAGTGAGGAGATGTTTTTTTACAGTGTGTTCAGGGGACAGGCAGCTAGCAGATAGTGAGGAGATGTTTTTTTACAGTGTGTTCAGGGACAGGCAGCTAGCAGATAGTGAGGAGATGCTTTTTTTACAGTGTGTTCAGGGGACAGGCAGCTAGCAGATAGTGAGGAGATGCTTTTTTTACAGTGTGTTCAGGGGACAGGCAGCTAGCAGATAGTGAGGAGATGTTTTTTACAGTGTGTTCAGGGGACAGGCAGCTAGCAGATAGTGAGGAGATGTTTTTTACAGTGTGTTCAGGGGACAGGCAGCTAGCAGATAGTGAGGAGATGTTTTTTACAGTGTGTTCGGGGGACAGGCAGCTAGCAGATAGTGAGGAGATGTTTTTTACAGTGTGTTCGGGGGACAGGCAGCTAGCAGATAGTGAGGAGATGCTTTTTTTACAGTGTGTTCAGGGGACAGGCAGCTAGCAGATAGTGAGGAGATGCTTTTTTTACAGTGTGTTCAGGGGACAGGCAGCTAGCAGATAGTGAGGAGATGCTTTTTTTACAGTGTGTTCTAGGGACAGGCAGCTAGCAGATAGTGAGGAGATGTTTTTTTTACAGTGTGTTCAGGGACAGGCAGCTAGCAGATAGTGAGGAGATGTTTTTTTACAGTGTGTTCAGGGGACAGGCAGCTAGCAGATAGTGAGGAGATGTTTTTTACAGTGTGTTGAGGGGACAGGCAGCTAGCAGATAGTGAGGAGATGTTTTTTACAGTGTGTTCGGGGACAGGCAGCTAGCAGATAGTGAGGAGATGTTTTTTACAGTGTGTTGAGGGGACAGGCAGCTAGCAGATAGTGAGGAGATGTTTTTTACAGTGTGTTCAGGGGACAGGCAGCTAGCAGATAGTGAGGAGATGTTTTTTACAGTGTGTTGAGGGGACAGGCAGCTAGCAGATAGTGAGGAGATGTTTTTTACAGTGTGTTGAGGGGACAGGCAGCTAGCAGATAGTGAGGAGATGTTTTTTACAGTGTGTTCGGGGGACAGGCAGCTAGCAGATAGTGAGGAGATGTTTGCTGTATGTGACAAAAAATGTTGTAGCCTAAAAAAACGCGTGACATCGCTTAGAGCAACTTTAACTGAAAGAATGATGGTGCAGGGACCCCCTACTACATATACTGTGTAAAATAAAGTTGCATATTACTACAATTACAATAACGTGTAAAGCCTTTATACATACCTTTTGTGGCATACAATGCTAAGCTATTCTAATAATTGTTTTAATGTTAAACATACATGTGGCACAGTGAATCCTTAGGATGAACTGTATCTGTGGATGACTACCTTAGTGACTACCTTACCTATAGGCCAGTAAGCAGTAGAGATTTATATTTGCTAATAATATGTTGGATTCATTCAAAACTTTCAAAAAATTAACAATAATTTGGAGGCCCCCCTGCATTGCCTCTGAGGACCCCCCAAGAGGTCCCGGACCCCCTGTTGAAGACCCCTGACTTGTTGGTCCTTGTTAATGAATGAACCTGATCTTTATCAAAACTTGCACAACCTTTATTTTTCACTTGAATGTTGTTCTTACATGATGTACCGTATATTTCCAAATAATTATTGCTTAATGAAATTACCACAATTGAGTGAGTACTTTGCTGGTCACAAAACTAGAAGTTACTCAGAGAGGTCAGACCTCTGCCAAGGCCATGCCCTATTTTGCAACGTTACTGAAAGTGAAAAAGAATTTGTGTATTCGCCCCGTGATTCTGATCCGCTCCAAGATGTAATGTGTTCTTTTTTGGCCCATACTACCTTCTTCCACCCAGTTTCAGGGAAATCGGGCCAGTAGTTTTAATCCTGCTGACAGTCAGAGAAACTGAACCAAAAACATGACCTCCCTGACGGAGTTAATAATGAATTCGGTAATGATTCACTCATACATTTCTGTGAATACTGACATACAGTTTCTTCTTAAGATGTTCCTGCTCAGCCACTGAGGGGCATACAATGATTCATTACTCACTCACTCACAATTTTTAAAGAGCAATTTAACAAAAGCTGACAGTCTTGTTTCTTTTCGCTGACCTCCAACTTCTCCTGCCACAGTGATGTAGAAACAGTGGTGTAGTCCACGTGATACGCAGGTATACACAGTATACCCACTAAGAAATCTCCATGATTTCCATATACCCACTTAAAAATGTGCAATGATACGCAACAACATATTTTTGTGACAGATATTTGTATTCACAAATACGGGGTCGAGTAACGTGACCGCAAACTAAACTAACACTGCAGAACATGCAGAGAGACTAGCGCAGTGCGTAGTGTGTACGTAGCGACCGCGGGCCCAAATGCTCCGCCTACACTAACGCCAGCATCCTCCCTTCACCACACATGTAAGACAAATAGAAGTAGCCTATTTTATTTTGTCCTTGTTGCTTTGGGGTCAACTTTTGTGATCCAGGCTCTGGTCCCTGATGTGAAAGCCCCCTTACTGCTTTATATCCCATTATATTTTGGATATATTTTGAATGTCATCTGTGATTTCCTTCTCATAGGATAAATAAAGGTATTCCCACCATAAATTGGTGCATAAAAGTGTATCACAAATTTGCAGATTAGTCTTTGACGCTCAAAATAACCCCGGGGGAGGACACTCAGACCCCACACTTTGATATGCAAAGAAGTGTACTCCAGTACGCTGTGATCTCACTAATGGGTGTGGTAACAGGTGTAAACTTGAGAACACTCTCTGGTGTTGCGTTACACTTTAAAAAGATGTTGAAAGGGTTTTGTTTTCTATGTTTTGTGTTTGATTTTAGAACAACAAGCTCTGGGTCTCTTATGATCATGAACTTGTAAAAAATTAGTAAAACCCCATTGAGTTATTTGTCAAGTTAATATCACTGGAACTCAACAGCTCTGATGGTGCAACACAGTTTAACTGCAAAAGTGAAAATTCTTCACACTCCCTTATTGCAAAAAAACCCACGTGTGTGTGTGTTTGTTTTTGTCTTCCGGAGGTGTAAACTGAGGAAGACGGTATTAGATGCACCTCGCTCCACTCGGATTAAACCTCTGCCGATCTTGATGACCTTTTGCTGTTTGAGCTGCTTTCAAACCTCGTGATTCATTTTCACGCAAAAAAAAAAGTCTCCACACACACACACACACACACGATGTGGAGGTATGCGCTCACCACATATTATAATCCATATAATCACACCAGGTGCGTGATTTTTTTTTTTTTTATTGTCCCGCTGACAAAATCCTGATTACTGATGGGGTGTGTGTGTGTGTGTGTGGGACTGTTTGTAGGTTAGTGAAAGATTGCTGTGGCCGTAGATAAGAGGATTAGAGTGGAATTAGTGTCATTCCTCCCATCGCCGCGAGGAATAGATTCATATCGATTTTAATCAGAGATAGAAAGATCCGACACAAACCTGCAGACAAAACAGACAGAGGCAGACTGCGAGAGCGAGAGGAGGCGTGAAGGACGCAGCAGAAGATTCCTGGAGATCATCGCAGCCGGGATGTTCAGCTGCGGACGGAGGAGCTGCACAAACACCTGCTGCAGAGACACATGCATGTAGGAACATATATACAGTATATACATGCATTTAAGAGAAAACCTCAAGGGATCACTCATGTGTTTGTCTTTGTTCTGAAGCTCTCTGGTTGAGGAAACTTCCAGCTGCTGTGGGATGTTGGACCCAAACCAGCAGCATTAGTCTGCGGGGCGGTGTGGACGCTGGAGCTAGCCGGCGATGCTGGCGTCGTGTCAATTGTGGCGGGGAAACCTGTGAAACATGAAGGCGGATGTGCTGACTTGCCTGGCTCTGGCCGCCGCCAGCCTCGTCGCCGTGGTGACCGGTGGTCGCAGCTCTGGACGCAGGAGGCACAAGGAGGTCTTTCTCGGGGAGAAGAGCAAGTTCCAGTTTGGAGGGTGAGACTCACAGATGGATCCAGATCACACACATTTGTCACCGCTCGGTGTGAGCCAGTAGATGATGCAAATGATTAGGAGCGTCTTTCGGTGTTTTCTTCGACTGTTTGTGCTTCTTAAACCTTCATTTTGTAGTCACTAGGGGTCAGCGCAGCAAGCTGCAAACACAACCGACACGTTGTCACCTGATAAAGTTGATATGAGCAAACTTTTGCATATTCACGTACATCCAACAGATACGGAGCAACACTTGCATTAAAGGAACACGCCAACTTATTGGGACTTTGTCTTATTCCCCGTATCCCCCAGAGTTAGATAAGTCCATACATACCCTTCTCATCTCCGTGCGTGTCGTAACTCTGTCTGACGCCCCCACCGTTAGCCTAGCTTAGCACAGATCCTGGAGGTAACCGGCTCCAACTAGCTTACTGCTCCCAATAAGTGACAAAATAACGCCAACATTTTCCTATTTCCATGTTGTGATTTGTATAGTCACAGCGTGTACAAATCACAAGGTCACATGAGACACAGCCATCTTCTAACTGTATACAAACTGGGAACTATATTCTCAGAAGGCGAAGCACTGCTACTTCTGCTACTTGGGCGGAGTGATTAGCGCAACACCTGAAAAGCACCGTTGTTACTCTCTGCTCCTCACCACCGGATTTCTCAGGTGCTGTGAGCAAATCACTCCGCCCAGGTAGCAGAAGTAGCAGTGCTTCGCCTTCTGAGAATATAGTTCCCAGTTTGTATACGGTTAGAAGATGGCTGTGTCTCATCTGCTTATCCAATCCGCTTTGCGCCCCTTTTAAAATCCTCCCGCTTGCTCGCTCTCCGCTCACATGCTCTGATTTTGAGTCATGTTTGTGGACACCATTGAAGTTTAGCGTGTTAGCATGCTAACATTATCTTATTAGCACTAAGCACAAACTACAGCTGAGGCTGATGGGAATGTAGTTAGTTTGGCAGGTATTACCAAAACCAAAGTATTGGAGAAAGTTTGACAGATAAAAAGTGCAAAGAGTACAAATGACCTAAAAACACTTCTTTCCTATAAATGTAATATTAGGGGCTCATTTTTTCATCGACTGTGCTGGTTTCATTGCTCACAGCGGCAGACTGACTTCTGCGAGTTATATGCGAGAAATATTCCAGCTTTTGGCAGAGAGAGCGCTCCTCAAACATGTTTTGTTTGTCTAGTAGGAAAAACTTACAAACTGAAGGATTTAAACCACTCATAAAACGTCACTGAAGCTTTAAGTTGTTATAATTTTAATTATTCAGGTGTAGCTTTAAGATCAAAGTAGATTATTTCAAAGCAGTAACTGCAATAAAACATATAAATGATATTAGGAGGGTAAAATAGATTTAAAAAAGAAAGGATAAGTTGGAAATATTCCAATTGAGTCTGCAAAAAAGTTTTATTTGAAACCTGTCACTGCGGCAGAAAAAGACTAAGATGCATAGTTGTAGACTTGTAACATGTAAGAAAACAAAATATAACTTTAATAGCACCCTGAGAGCCCAGACCTCGACCAAGGCCACGCCCTGTCTAACGGTGTTAATGTCGGGAACTCATTTTTCCGATTATTCCGACGCCACATGAATGCAGCACAAACGCCCGATCTTGCAAAAAACAAAACGACAAACAAAAAACGTTAACAAAAGTGAAAAATAATTTATTTGCCCCGTGATTTAGATCCATTTTGATTTATTTAATGATTTAAAAAAAAGACACATAAAACTGCACAGCAGTGATTAGATTGGCCAACGTTAAAAATCACAGAGGATAAAAATAAAAACATAATAACGTTTGAAGGCTTATTTCCATTGTGATCCAAAATGTAATGGGTTTCTCCTTCTTCATGGTGCACCCTTCCTTGCCTCGTGAGACCGTCGTGATCTGGCGAGCTCCAGTTTTCCACTCGCAGATCAGTCCGGCATCTTGAGACAGAGAAAATTTGGAGCCGTTCGCCAAACGACGGACCAATCAGCGTTGGTTTAGGTGTGACGCAACAGGAAGCGACTGTTCAGTCTAAACAACGTGGCGGCTTCCACGGATGAGATGAGCGTAGCTATCACGCTAGTTTTATCTGAATTAGAAAGTATTCCTTCATTGAAAGAAGAGTAAAAAAACGGCACTGAAGGCTTTTCTCAGAGGAAAAGATGTTGTTGCTCTTCTCCCGACAAGAGTTTGATATATCGTTGATGTGATTGGTTGATTTGGCCCGTCTATCACCAACATACTTCTCAAATGTTCTCCAACGGAAAGTTCCCAGATGGATATGCCGAGCAAATCCATCTGGCGGAGTCAGGTTACACCCTTCCACCAAGTTTCATAAAAATCGGGCCAGTAGTTTTTCTATAATCCTGCTGACAAACGGACAAACCAAGCCGGAGACATGAGCGCCTTGGGGACGGTTACAACAAATAAAATGAACAGTAAACATACATTTTTAACTAAGGGTAGTGTTGTATTTTATTACATATTGCACACCCATTCGGTCTCTGCAATAAAAGCCTGTTTATTAAGATGTTAACTGAACTGTCTTATTTCCAGATTAAATAGTTTAAGCCACATTTTGCTCTTTGTTTGTCGCAACAGCTGGCAGACGGTTGATGTGTGTGAAGCATGACCGTGAGAAAAACAACAAAGTGATCTGAAAAAAATGTCACCGCTCTAACCCTCACTGTTTGACTGACAGGTGATCTGTAGTGCAGAAACAACACACCGATTACAGCAAATGAGTCAGGATAGTGACTAAGTCGATGTAGTAGAAGACTGACTTTTACTGTAACAGAGTATTTTTACAGTGTGGTATTAGTACCTTTACTGCAGTAAAGGAACTGGATACTTCCTAATACACTGGAAATGTGTCAAAGAAAGTGAGCTCGGTTGGTAATTAAGTTTCTTTTAAAGGGAGTGTTGAGTTTAGTTCCTGGAATAAGCTTCAGGGTTTGAGATTATTGTCGAATTTGGTTTGTTTGTTTGATGGATGTGATTGCTTCAATGTTAATTAAAGGGGTTATTGAGAAAGGATTTGGCTCAAACATTCAGTCTGACCCCACAATAACAGGAGACCAAGTGTGTGTTTGTGTGCACGAAGGTGTGTGACTTTCAAAGAGGCTTTTCATCTGTGAACAGAGAAAATTTCAAACAGCTCTGATCTCTTTTCCCACTGTGTGCTCACCTGTGCACTGCACGTGTGTGTGTTTACAGGGGGTAAACACACACACACACACACACACACGGTGCAGCAGTCGTGCTCAGGCTGTAATTACATCTTCTACATACTGAACGTCGTCTCGTGGGGTTTGCCCTGGCTCAATGTCAGACGTGTGTAGTATTTTAAAGTTTATTTAACTGCGTGTGTTTACTTTATGTTGTCTGAAGATGTCCTCACTCAAAACACTCACACAGTGACGACAAATAGACACAAAGTTTGCATTTCACAGCTTGTTTTGCTGCTGAAAACACACATGATGTAACGTCACATTTAGTTATTTCAAGCAGCTTCAAAGAAGGTTCAGCTTTAAGGTGTATACATGGCCTTTGAATTAGAAGTTTGACAAAGAAAAGTGTCCACTTTCTTTTGCCTTTTGGGCAAATACATGTTTAAATCCCTCAAGATTTGTTACGAGCTGCCAAACAAACTCCATTTAAAAAAAATGACTAATTGTATCGAATCATTTCACATTTCAATTACATCTTCTGCAAATATTACCTCTCTACATTATGTTCTGGTGCAGGGTATGTAACTTAGGTGGAGATTCTTCTATCTCGAGATATACAATGTAGAAGAAAGTATTCAGATCCTTTACTTAAGTGAAAGTACTTCAACCACACAGTTAAATATTCTGTTACAGTAAAAGTCCTGCATTGTTTCTTTAGTAAAGGTCTGTAAGTAAAATCAGTAAAATGCCCTCTTTGACTGTTATTTTATTATATATCATAAGATTATTATTACTCATACGTCATGAAGGTTGAGAAAGAAAGGACTAATGGGAAATGTAGTGTAAAAAGCTTATTATCTGCATCACAGTGATGTGCTTCGAGCAGCTTGTTTCATGAGTCCTGCACTAAGGATTGTTTTGAAGCCAAAAAGAGAACATGTCCACACGTGTATACGCGTGCACGTGTGTTTGTTTGTTCATGGAGCCGTGCCACGCCTTGATTAAGGTTATGGTTTTGGCACGACGGCCGGGAGGGAGGGAGGGAGGACGGAGAGAAAGGAAACCACAAACTGTGTTTTTTCTAATTAAAAACTGCAATTTAACCAACCAATCACTCAACACACTCTCTCTGTGTGTGTGTGTGTGTGTGTGTGTGTGTGTGTGTGTGTGTGTGTGTGTGTGTGTGTGTGTGTGTGTGTGTGTGTGTGTGTGTGTGTGTGTGTGTGTGTGTGTGTGTGTGTGTGTGTGTGTGTGTGTGTGTGTGTGTGTGTGTGTGTGTGTGCGCGCGCAGACGTACTGACTACAAGCTGAAAAGACAGGACAGCACCAAAACACTGCTGATAAAAAGTGAACAGCTGTTGAGAATCGAGGAGCACGACTTTGCTATGAGACCAGGCTTCGGAGGTTAGACACACACACACACACACACACACACACACACACACACACACACACACACACACACACTAGACACACTTTTATGTTGTTGTTTTTTTATATTACTTTAACCATTAGTGTTTATTTCCTTTTTTAAGTTCCTTCTTCCTTGTAATGTTTTTTTTTGTACATGTGGTATGTTTTAATGCTCTTTTTATAGCACGTATTACCACCAACGCTAACGTTAAAACTAAATGCTAACCCTTCAAACAGGCCAAAATGTCCTCACAATGTAGAAATGTCCTCACTGCAATCGTTTCAAACTGAAATTGGTCCTCACAAAGACAACACTACAAGCCCCCCTCCCACACACACACACAGACACACCTCATTTCATCCCTGATGATTTTAATCTGCTCGCTCACACGGCGTCCAGCAGAAAAAACCTCACCCCACGCTGATGATGCGGTGGTTTGATGATGTGATGATGGGCACTGGGTCACCCAGACAACGGATGTGTCAATCCTAAAATCACCAACACTGACCCAGATTACACCATTGTGTGTGTGTGTGTGTGTGTGTGTGTGTGTGTGTGTGTGTGTGTGTGTGTATGTATTGTGTGAGTCGGGGGGATTCGAGTGCATTAATCTGGATTATATTCCAGGTCTGGAGCAGATGGAGGGGTGGGAAACAAACTGACATCTCCAGCAAAGATCATCAGTATCAAACATGACAATAGCATTTAGTATTTCTGCAGAGCTATTATTGCTACTGTTACTTAAAGATATAAATATGATAATAACATACGCTTAAACGGGTACTTCTTCCACCACTGCCTACGTTAAAACATGAATCATTTGAATAATAGAAGGTTCATTGTTAAAACACTTCACAATCGTTCATAATACTCAGACAAAGTTAAAGTTAAGTTACAGTAGCGAGTATTTTATCCTTTGTCTTGATAGTTAACCGTAGAAATACTCCGTGATGAAACAACGCAGTGGTTCAATGTCTTTGTCGGACAACGCTGCCTCTCTGGTCCCATTTGAGTGAATTACCCGTGTGAACACGGCCTGAGGTTAGGAAAGGATTGTGGTCACGGTTGAAAGAAACTGACTGTTGGTAAAAACATAGTCTATATCGAAGACGTTCCGCTTCCGGGAATGCTCCATTTCCACCAGAAATTCCGCTGGATGTCCGTCACCTTCCGCTTTCTTTGTGTTGAGATTTTAAACTCCGGTGGATTTGTGAGGACTATGGTTAACTGCTCCTCAGATCTCTGCAGGGTAAATCCAGACAGCTAGCTAGACTATCTGTCCAATCTGAGTTTTCTGTTGCACGACTAAAACTACTTTTGAATGTACACATGTTCCACCAAAACAAGTTCCTTCCAGAGACTATTTTGCAGAGACACCGTGCGGAGCTTAGCGCCGCCCAAGACGATTGTGATTGGTTTAAAGAAATGCCAATAAACCAGAGCGCGTTTTTCTCCCATCCAGGAATGCTGTGTGGACTTGAAGGTCTGGTAAAGTGAGACTAGTATAAACAGGATTCAAACTGCCATCTTCTCTTTGTGCAACCCAGTCACTGATCCTGACCTGAGAGGTTTTTAAACTCATTATTTTCACGACCACAAGAGGTGCATGTCACCAAAATATAAACATAGTTATGTTTTTTGAACAAAGGACAATGCTGTCATTTTTCTGGTGATGACAGTCTCTTCCTTTCATTCTTCCATTGATCTCAAAACTAAACTCTTTCTCACTTTGATGACCTCTGCTTTTGACTGGAAATCCTGGTAATACCTAGCAGCCCTGAAACTTCTTTGGACCCTCGTGTTTAATTTAAATAATTTAAAGTCACAGTGTTTTTGTTCCACGAGATCCTCTTACTTTCTGACCAGGGGTGGAAGATGTACTCCGATCCTTTACTTACTGGTGAGAACTGTGAGAATATTCCTTTAAAAGTAATCAAAATGTTTACTTAAGTAAAAGTATGTGAGTATAATCAGTAGATAAAAGGCAACTCTCTGCGATGCCGTATTAGAGCCATTGTAGGTAAAAAATGAAAAATATATGGAGCTGCGGTAATATTCAGAGAAAGAATTTGGAATTTACAGGATTAAAGTTGTAAATATAGGAAAACAAAGCTTGAATATTATCTGACATTATAAACTCATAATCACTGTCTGTCCCACGGCCCCTGGCGTTTCACCCCACTATACTTTCTCACAAAAGAGAGTGTGTGTGTGTGTGTGTGTGTGTGTGTGTGTGTGTGTGTGTGTGTGTCCCCGAAGAATCAAAACCATTCCCTCCTCAGATCCCTTCCAGTCCTGAAATACACGTGAGACATTTTTGTTACTTGTATCTTGTTACTTCTTCTGACAACTTTTTAACTAAAGACATCTGTAAACTTCCCAACAAACTTCACATCAGGCGGTCTGTTATATTTAAAAATCGTGAGGCCAGATAAAATGCTTGAAAATGCTTCTTTTCGTTTACTAAATCTCTGTATTTCTGGCCTTATAAAACACTGTGTGACCTCGTCTGGTCCCAGTTTCAGGGAGGCCCCCAGGAAGTGGGCCGGGCTTTGAAGCAAATTGAACATAGAAGCCAAGCAGTGATATTGCAACTCCTGAGGCGTCACATAGTGCCCTATGGCCCAAAAAGACTTCTTTCCATAGACTTACATTGTTTAAGGGATTTCTGTAAACCAGTGGATATATTTTTTTAATTTCAATTTGCAAAAAAAACAACTGATGAACTGGCTCATTGTGGTTGTAGTTGTGGTTTAAAAAACTAAAGTACAAATTTGAAGTATTTCTTCTTTTTTTTTACGATTATTTTTCTGGGCATTTTAGGCCTTTAATTGACAGGACAGCTGAAGACATGAAAGGGGAGAAAGAGGGGGGAATGACATGCAGCAAAGGGCTGAAGGTCAGAGTTGAACCAGGGCCCTCTGTGTCAAGGAGCAAACCTCTATATATGTGCACCTGCTCTACCAACTGAGCTATCCGGGGGCCCTAAATTTAAAGTATTTCACTTTAAAACCATTGTTAATGTAAAAACAAAGAAATGCTTCAGCTAGTAGCCAAATCATTTCTTTGTTTTTCACATCAGTAATTCAGTGTGTCATGCTCTATTGTAGCACTGCTTGGCTGAGTAGCCTATCAGTTAAAAATAAAACAAAGCTCATTGATCAAATTAAAATGTGTTCAAAGATTATAGGACTACCTGTAGCACACTCCTTTCAGGAAGCTCACAATAATAGTATGCTCAGACTGGCCAGGAATATCTCAAATGACTCCTCACGTTTTGCACAGAGAATATCAGCTGCTGCCTTCAAACAGACGCTTTAGAGTTCATTCTTTCAATCGCATCAGACTTAAAAACTCTTTCATGCATCAGTCTATCCTATTGTTAAACCAGCTACATTAGAGTCTCCAAGACCTTGTCTGTATGTATGTTCATGTCATTTTCTGTTGTTATACATGTATGCTTTGTTTCCTTACTTGGGTGTTTACGTCATTTGTGGTAATTTTTCATGTATGTATTTTGGCATTCTTCATCTTATATATGTCTGTATGTATATCTATGTCCTCTTTTTTTATATGAGCTACCCAGGGATACAAAAAGAATTTCAGCCCTGGCTGACAATAAAGTTGTATCGTATTGTATCGTATGTACATTCCACCACTGACACATACTGTACATTCATCTGCCAGATCTGAAATTATTCTCATTCACAACATGACGTCTGCTTTAAGGGCAGTAAAAATAAAATCCCAAAAGGGTTAGCTGTGACGTAAACATATGTTATTTGTAGTAAGTGTGCTGTAACATATAAAAAACCCACTGGTGTGGTTCTTTGTGTGTAGCCTAAAACCTAAACCTACAGATACTTCCCGAGCAGAGCTTTGATAACAGTGTTTCCGCCCAAGCTGCCAGTGTTGCGCATGGCTGGGTTGAGTCAGTATAGACTGTGTAGGAGTCTGACATTTACGTTCTCCAAAAGCTCAGAGAATCACCTCTTAATCCCTCTCCACCTTTCACCTTACCCCTCATTTGATCGGGGAGTCTAATCAAAAACACTCATGAGGCTGGACAGAAACATCCCGCGGCCTTAAATCTGCATTATGCTGCTTATGACTGCATGAATTGATCCATCTGCGGCCGTTGTGTTTTGGGATTAAACGACTCATTCTAAAACGCTGAGCACACAAATATCATTTGGGGACCAAAAAAAAAAAAAAGCGTGACCTTGTTGCAGCACCAGGCAACATTTTTATGTTTTTTAAGGTAAATCTGCAGCTCACTAAAATGTTGTAGATTTACACAAATAAAAGATGGATTAAGTGACCAGCAGGACAATCTGTGCAACACATAATGAACTTTTGCTGCCTTTTGGGGCCATACGCAGAGAATAATATCCTGTTTTTTAAGGCCCGATCATCCAGAGATCAACTCTTTACTTCAACACCTGGGGTCCGTTTCAGGAAGGAGGTTTACCAAACTCTGAGTCTAACCCTGAACTCTGAGGTGATTTACCCTGAGATGGGAAACTCTGAGTTTTCGGTTCCAGAACAGCTGATTAGAGTTGGTTCAATCAACTCAGAGTAGGTTCACTCAGAGTTAAGCGCGTGCACCACCACTATAAAAAGGCAGCATGAATGGAGCCATACGACTGATATGGTGAATCGTAGTATCATATGATACTACGATTCACCATGGTAACAACCACAAACAAACTGGTCGGCGGAAATACTCATGAATCTGTCTTCATTTCAGATCGACAAAGGTCAGTTTAAAAGATTTTCGTCACATTTTGAGAGGCTTAGTCACGCTCATCCCGCTTGCCATTTCCGGGTGAGTCCCGACTGCCCTGTCTCCGACTGAGCATGTCAGGTCGGCCAAAATGAAGGCCGACGGCTCCTCCGACGGACGACGGCACGGAACACACCGAACAGACTTGAGTCACTGACCTCGCCAGACTGTCCAACGGCCGATTATCGGCCCGGTGTGTAACTGCTTTTAGGTTCACAGGCTCAGTTACCATGGTAACTGATGCTGAGGTTAAGTTACCTCTCTTTCTGTAACAGAAAGCCCAGAGTTTCCCTCATCTCAGGGTTAACACACGCAGAGTTTTCACTAAACCTGCTGCCTGAAACGGACCCCCGCACAGACGGAAGGGTTAGCAGTAGGGCTTGGCGATATGGAGAAAATCAAATATCACGATATTTATGACTAAATACATCGATGTCGATATTGTAGGGTTGACAATTGGTGCTTTCACAAACACATTTTTTAAATGAGATTTTAGATAATCGTCAATAATGTGGAATTGAAATGGACCAAGTGAAATTTAATAGAAAATATAAATATTTTTTTCCAGCTATATACTGTGTTTACATGCATGCACAAAAATAGTGCATTGTTTCACTGTTGCTGAGCAAACACGCAAAGTCAGGCTGTCAATCACAGAACTTACCGCACTAATGACGTTGCCTAATACTGCAGAAAGAAATGTGACCCCCTGATTACCTCTGTTAGTGATACAGGCTGAGCAGGAACAACCTGGACAAACTTTTCCTCAGGTTTCCTTGTTTTCCAGAACATTTGAGGCCGATGACTCCAAGGCTTCTGCAGCAGTATCACTGCAACAAATGCTCCACAATGACTAACTCATCAACTTGTTAACATCAACAACACGTTTACATAAAAACATGCATGCTCAGGGTTGTTCAAGGTTCACCACCACAGGATGTTTTCCCCCGAGCCAAGAGAGCCCAAAAAGTGGAAACCACATTTGTGTGTCCTTAAGAAACAGGTGATGCCCGATCCAGACATCTGAATTGCAGATTTCAGATTTTTTTTCGAGTCGTTCCTGTTGATCTGGTGTTGTGCTCATTGACTGTTTGTTTCCCTGGTTAGAAATCAACCATTGTTCACAGTATAAAGAATATGTTCAAAATAATAAACCAGAGATTTGCAACATTTAAAAGTTAACGTTAATTGAACACGTAGTGTCCATGGGGCATGATGAGTGTCAGTGTCAGCGGGGGGGGCCTGGGCCTTGTTGATAAGACCAGCTGCAGTCGGGAAGAAACTGTCACTCAAAGAGTTTGTGTCCGGGGTGGGAGGGAGGGCGTTCGTGCGTTATCCTTCAAATGTCCAGCAACATGAGCGATCAGCGGGCCTGCTCAGCCCCTGCAGTGCAGAACCTGTTTAGGCAACAAAACTAATGGTTAGATTCAGGAAAGGATCATGGTTTGGGTTGAAATAAGTTATTTTGTTACGTCACTTTAAGTTAAGTACGTAAGAGAAGTAAGTTAAGCCCAGGAAGCAGAAGGTCACGTGTACTGTAGCTGCTACCTTCAATGTTTTCTTGTTTTTTTTTTAAATCTGGAGATAAATGTGTTGATGGTATGATGTGAAACTGCTTGAATACAAAAAACTTAGTGTTGTTGCCTCAAAAAACCTTGAAAGTTGAAGCTGACCTACTTTTCCACCAGTTTCTCTATAAACTGTTTTAAACATCTTTTGACTGGGTGTGACATAGAGAGAGAGAGAGAGAGAGAGAGAGAGAGAGAGAGACCTTCTGTTTCAGGTTTTTCCCACCAAAGAGCACTCGTTGTCGGGGCTACGCTAAATGTTGAGTCGGCACCGCTTGGTGGTTTTTACGAGTCATGTCGGGACAAAGCCGGGCTGCGGTAGGAGCTTTATGGTCCTGGCTGTCAGATGAACTTCATTAAATAAAGTGTTCATTGAGCTGCTGGCCTGCTAACATTCAAGTGGAATTAACACACTTTACATCCACAGAAAGCACACAGACACTTTCAAGTACATCTTTTTTCTTCTTGTTGGCCTTGAGGGTGAAAACAGGAATGCACTGTAAACCACGTCCAGACGGAGATGACGGACCAAACCAGCGTGTGTGTGTCTGTGTGTGTGTCTGTGTCTGTGTGTGTACATTGAACCGGCAGACATGGTTTTGGTGATTTGCAGGTCAAAATGCTTTTTTCGTTTTCTTGGTCTGGGCTTTGGTCTTTGAGGTGAATTAAATAAAACAGATTAAACCTGTGACCTCTGAGATACTAACAGAAAACCCTCTCAACAACTATGTAGCTAGACACAATTAAAAAAGATGAAGAGTGGATGGCGTCACAGTTCTCTACTAAACCTAACAGTTCTTTTATTGGCCCACATACTCAGAACAACTCATATGTAACTTTCCCGGTTCATCCAAAATAATAAACCCAGAGATCCTCTTCCTAAATGTTGAGCTCAATTTTGCTTTTTAGCCTGCAAGCAGCGTGGTCCACCATGTTGTTTTCAGACTGAAATAACTACCAGCGGTGGAATGTAAGTGTAAGTATGTAAGTACATTTACTCCAGTACTGTACTTAATGCTATAGTACGTAGTTTCTGCCGCCCCCATGAGGAATTCTAAGTAATGACAACAAAACTGTCGGCGTGTCCACATGATACAAGCCTTCAGTGATCACGTTCATTAATATCAAAAAGGTACGCACTAAAGCTTTAAATACAAATTTGAGGTACTTGTACTTTACTCGAGTCTTTTCTTTTCATGCTTTCTACTTCTACTCCGCTACATTTCAGAGAGAAATATTGTACTTTTTACTCCACTACATTAACCTGACAGCTTTAGTTACTTTACAAATTAAGATTTTTACACACAAAACTCATGTACAACCCGACAATATAAAGGTCTACTGAAATGATTACATGATTAATCACCTAGTTGATTGACAGGACTGTTTTAATCGTTTCCAGTGTCTAAAATGTGAGGATTTTTCTGCATTTAGTACTTTTACTTTTGATACTTTAAGTACATTTTCCCTGATGATACTTAAATAATTTTACTTAAGTAGCATTTTCAATGCAGTACTTTTATTTGTAACAGTATTTGTAGAGTGTGGTATTAGTACTTCTACTGAAGTAAAGGATCTGAATACTTCTTCCTGCGTTGCTCCCCACCCTTCATTCAGCGCCACGTTAGCATGCTAACTCGGCATGGCACCGAATATTATACCTGCTTAGCATCAGCATGCTAGCATCGTCTTGATGACGCATTTAGCTCAAAAGCTCATTTTTTTTGGAAGTCCAAGTCAAGTCTCAAGTCTTTGAAGGGCATGTTCAAGTTAAGTCTCTGGCCATCTGATTTGTCCCTACCACTGTATTGTTAAATATCTCTGCTTTGGACATACAGTACAAGGCGTTACATGGCCAGGCTTCTTTAAATTTAAAGTAATTATTGACCTCTGTGTTACGATGACGAGGATTAGAGGATTTATTTGATCAAAACACAAAAAATAAATCAAGGAAGTCCTGAGAGCTGCAGCAGGCAAAAACCAATACCAGAATGTAGTCCAAAGGAATCCAAAAAAAAACCAAGGAAGTACAAAAAACAGGAATAAACAGGAAGCACAGAAACTGACTAGAGCTGACATGGGGAAACACGACAGGAACCAACACAAACACACACAAAATGATCTGACAAGAGAAGAAGGGAACACAGAGGCTAAATACACGAGGTAAAGAGAAATGAAGGGACAGGTGATACAGCAGGTGAAACACATCAGGGTGGGGCAGGACAATCAGACAAGGCGGGAAAACACAGGAAGCGAAACTAGACAAGACAATACAGAAAACAGACTATCAAAATAAAACAGGAAACAGAAATATACACAATCCACAGAATACACAATCAAAACAGGAAAACAGAAACATACAAACAGACAGAAATATCCACAACCACCACACTCTTGAGTTTTGTGAGTAGCCTCAGGTCTTCAGGATTTCCAAGGTGAAGCCTGAAAATTAAAGGAACAGCCACCCATAAAGTCTCAAAGAAATCAAATCAGTGCATTTGTTTTCTCTGGCTATTTTTTGTTTGTTTTAGAACTTATACTTTGAGGGTTGTCCTCTTAGTTCTGTTTTTTTTTTATATTGTTTATTTTTTTCTCCCTCCTTTCCCGTTTCTTCTGCTTTATAAATTAAATGTGCTCGCTTAAGAGAACGTTTTCAGACATCTAGACATATAACGTATAACCGTCCACAGCATTAAAATAACTATATTTCAATGTGTAGTCAGAACCTGCTTTACATTAAAAAATAGTTATAGTAGTAGTAATAGTTTGAATACAGATGAAACAAGAAGTATAATGTAATCTAGACGTCTAACAGCACTCCCATTTCAGCCCAGTTTAAATTTAGACACATAGACGTCTTTTGAGCTGCAAATCACCAAAACAAGCACACTGAGTGAGGTGAAAGTTCACAGTTGTCAAGGTGATTTATCCGTACTGTAAACTGACAGTCACAGTGGCACATGCTCCCAGTTGCATTCCCCTCATTGTTAAACTTTTAACATTGACTCTAAAGACCATAATGATACAGATGTGAGAGACGTTTAAGAGTTTAAGACAACAGTAATATCATTGCTGATGCTTGTGGTCGAGTCAGGAATGAGTTCTTTAGTCTGCAGGCCTCAGCGGTGGATACATCCTAAAATTAGCCGAGTAGACTTTTTGGAAAAGCCAGAAAGACCGCCAAACGGCGTCATACAGTAGAGTGGTGGACAAATGTCCACCACTGAAAATATCCTGCCCAAACTTTGTCAGGTCATGATTGATTTGTGGAAGCAGAGCAGCAAAACAGGGATTTGTGCTGTTTAGCTATTTATGATCTGTTTGTGTGCACAAATGAGGTTCTTCAGGTTTAGCGGTTGAACAAGCTTAATCTGCTAATGAGGCGGATGGAGCGGGGGAGTGGAGGACAGATGTTGATGCTGCTGTGAGCTGGAGGCGAAGACGAAGGATGTTGTTACCAGTGTTTGACCAAAATGAGGTTTTGAGGGCCGATAGAGATAGAGATGAATGTGATAGAAGCTGCTGAAACACTCGCAGACAAGTGATTTTGGACCACTTTTATTAGAAACAAGATTTTCAGTGTTTAATCCAAAGTTTAACCTGTGTTTAGGTGGAAAAATCCTCTGAAGCAACATGTACACAATCATGGGACATCATTTTCTAAGTCTGATCTGAATAGTTTTCTCTCCTGTGTTGACGACGTGAAGGGATGCTTTGCCGATTTTAATCCTGCTCTGTGTCCTCTTTGTGTGGGCAGTGTGTTTAGTTTAAAGGTGTTTGGCTTCCCTCCGTGGGGCCAGCACACAGAGGAGCGGAGCAGCGGAAGCCAAACACCGTTCATCTAAACACACACTGCCCACGCTGCCATGACAAAGGGATGGATTCAAATCAGCAAAATATCTCTTTTCTCTCTCTTTTTTGTGAAAACATTTTTTTGTAAGATATCTGAAAACAGGTGAAAAATAATGTTTGTTTGTTTGTTTGTTTTCGTAATATTAATTCTGACCACAAAAGGCTGAAGTGCACCACTTTCCCATGTTCTGTTTTAAATAGGACTAAAAGCTTTATTATAATTATAATTTCTCCATGCACTCTAAACCCTGTAGTCCACCTTCAACTGCACACTCAAAATCAATCCGTGCACCGTTGATAAATCAGAATTGTTACTTTTTGAGACATTAAAACTCACCTGGAAGAAAACATGTTTTAGTCCATAGAACATTGGGGAAGTGGTGCCTCTTTTGCCTCTTGTGGCTGAAATGAGTGCGACAACAACAACAAAAAGGACTTGGATCATGACAAAAATAATACTTATTATAAGGTAACCTGTTCTTAAGTCAAAAACACAGGAGCGAAAACAAACAATTTAGATCGGACTTAGAGAATGGAGCAGCAGATTTTTTATTTTTTTGCCTCTCAGGGCTTCCAAACTATTGAATGGTCAGAGTATGATAATGTTTGTTTACCATAATTACAGGTCTCCTTTCATACATTTTTCTATCTTTATCGCCTACAGTTCTTTACTGAATATTGTGAAAAGTATTAGAACAGTTGAGATTGTCTGTGATGCAGTTATTTGTAGTTTCATGATCCTAAATACACGCTGCAAAGATGTCAAGAGGTAGTAAAAGATGAGTAGAGAGTTTTTGCAAGTTTCTGCAAAGCGCCTCAGGTGAAAGGAGAACGGAGAATATGTTTTCCTGGAAGTTGTTCTGACGTAAAGTACAGTGTCACTTCTTGCAGAAACCCTGATTTATGAGTTTGAGTTATTAAGTTTAACATGAACATGATGGTTTTCAGGTGCAGCCATCCCTGTGGGCATCGATGTGCAGGTGGAGAGCATCGACAGCATCTCAGAGGTCAACATGGTGAGGATCTCAAACATCTTAAACTTCATTCCCAGCTGTGATGACTGGCTTCACACATGTTCTATCCACTGGTGAATGTGGCAGAGAAACCAGTCAATGTACAGCATTTTAATGGCAGAAAATGCAACGAACATACCGGTTGAACATTGAGTTTTTATGACAATTCTACCGTATATTAACTTGTTAAAAAACAAACACATTATATTCATGTAAGATACTAAATGTGTCGAAATATGTGATTCTATGCGTTCAAGTAAATCCTCACAATTGAACTAAGCCTGAGGTCATGTTCTTTTTTATTTTATTTGACATCTTTAAAGCCATTTCAACTTTCAATTTTCAAAATAAGGTTGTGCATTCAATAAGGGACTTAAATGGATGGACCAAGTGACCGATCATCAATCAAAATAATCCAAATATAGATATGGAAAAATTAGATTTTCACAAAAGAAGTTAGTAGCTAACATCTTTGTTGCTTTTTAAAACATTTAAAATGTCAGAATCTTATTACTATGAGAATATATGAGGTTACTGAAAGCTGGAACTTCCGAGGGTTAAATAAAGGTGACGTCGACTTTGAGCTGCTCTGATGTCACTTCCTGTCTGGTGTGTGACCCCCGCAATGGCTCTGCTTTCAACTCAACCGGCCACTCACTTACAAGTCTCCATCCAAGAGAGATGAATGGTGGAGGAAGGGCAGTGTCGTCATGGCACCCTCAATTGGAACAGTAAACAGAAAATCTGCATGTCGTCTGGACACAATCCAATTCAGGCTGCAGAAAAATGTCCATCTCCTCCATCACCAACACGATTTCTTTTCAGCTCCCAAAATAAAAAAAGTTATCTCAACATCTTACACACCCTTTTGCAAATAATGTCAGACTTTGACATCAAATGATGATTATTTCCCCCTACATTTTTTTCCACTTTGCTGACAAATATTCTTACTTTCATCAGGATAATGTGTCTACAAAACCTAAGATTAAATCCTTCATTACATCTGTTTTCGTTTAAGTTATTTCATACAAGTTAATGCTTTAAATGGCAATACAAAATTAGAACAAAGAAAGCCAAAAGAGGAAAAAAAGGAGGAAATAAGAGCAGAAAAACTAAACATAGGAACAGTAATGATTATGACTGTTCTGTGACTGTTAATGAATTGTTGTGGATTTAAAGTTCATGAATCACAAATCAAACTAATTATAATATATCATCTAAATGATCTCTGTGGTGATCCCCGCAGGACTTCACCATGACTCTGTACCTGCGTCACTACTGGAAAGACGAGCGGCTGGCGTTTCCGTCCCAAAACAATCAGAGCAGGACGTTTGACTCGAGGCTCGTGAAGAAGATCTGGGTTCCTGACGTCTTCTTCGTCCACTCCAAGCGCTCCTTCATCCACGACACCACCATGGAGAATATTATGCTGCGGGTTTACCCCGACGGAAAGATCCTGTACAGCGTCAGGTAGGAAGACACCAGAAGTTAAGTGGTGGAGGTTCAGTTTTTCAAAGTGAAAAAGCCCAAAGTCCCCCCCCCCAAAGAGACTTACCATCTCCAACAGAAAACACTGTTCACAAACTGCTCCAAACAGCTCTATTGTAGTCCAGCCTTTACTTCAGAGACAAACGTGGTCACTTTGGAACACACGTTATAATGCTCGCCTAGCTGCTAGCATGGCACGCCCTCATACTCTGCTTCTGACTGGCTAGTAGTCCTTACCTAGGTACTGTCAGGGCACGCCCTCATACTCTGCTTCTGACTGGCTAGTAGTCCTTACCTAGGTACTGTCAGGGCACGCCCTCATACTCTGCTTCTGACTGGCTAGTAGTCCTTACCTAGGTACTGTCAGGGCACGCCCTCATACTCTGCTTCTGACTGGCTAGTAGTCCTTACCTAGGTACTGTCAGGGCACGCCCTCATACTCTGCTTCTGACTGGCTAGTAGTCCTTACCTAGCTACTGTCAGGGCACGCCCCTCATACTCTGCTTCTGACTGGCTAGTAGTCCTTACCTAGGTACTGTCAGGGCACGCCCTCATACTCTGCTTCTGACTGGCTAGTAGTCCTTACCTAGGTACTGTCAGGGCACGCCCTCATACTCTGCTTCTGACTGGCTAGTAGTCCTTACCTAGCTACTGTCAGGGCACGCCCTCATACTCTGCTTCTGACTGGCTAGTAGTCCTTACCTAGCTACTGTCAGGGCACGCCCTCATACTCTGCTTCTGACTGGCTAGTAGTCCTTACCTAGGTACTGTCAGGGCACGCCCTCATACTCTGCTTCTGACTGGCTAGTAGTCCTTACCTAGGTACTGTCAGGGCACGCCCTCATACTCTGCTTCTGACTGGCTAGTAGTCCTTACCTAGCTACTGTCAGGGCACGCCCTCATACTCTGCTTCTGACTGGCTAGTAGTCCTTACCTAGCTACTGTCAGGGCACGCCCTCATACTCTGCTTCTGACTGGCTAGTAGTCCTTACCTAGGTACTGTCAGGGCACGCCCTCATACTCTGCTTCTGACTGGCTAGTAGTCCTTACCTAGGTACTGCACATGTGGGACTCCCAACAAAGATGGAACAGAAGTGCGATGCCTCACTCTGTAGCTAAAACAGAGAGCTCAACACACAGGGTGAAAAGAGGAGCTGCAGCAATGTGCAGTACAACAAAAAAATTATTTTTTATATTTTAATTTTTTGAAAATTAAACCATGTAAACCTATTCTGATATAACCTCTAAATACAAATATGAACCTGAAAATGAGCATAATATGAGCACTTTAAAATTAGTTTTTTAAGATAATTTATTTGGGGCTTTTCCCTTTATTTGAATAGACAGGGATGGGGGGAGAGAAAGAGAGGGGATGACACGCAGCAAAGGGCCGCAGGTTGGATTTGAACCCTGGCCGCTGCAAAGGACTCAGGCCACATGGGGCGCCACTCTACTGGGTGAGCTAGAGGCCCCCCGGGACATGCAGGTGTTTTATCTGCACATCTGATGCTTTAAACCAGCCCGTACAAGACTTACCCAAATACTCCAACATTTCACATTTCAGCTGTCAGCACACAACCTAATTTAATATATGGCTCCCGGGTTTGGCATGGTCACCTGTTAGGAGCAAAGACTGTAAACATAATGGAAGTAGCATCGGTGACGTCACCCACTGGTTAGTGGACAGCTGCTTTGAAGCCAGCAGTTTTTTATTCTGCCATTTTGTGCTTTTAGGAAAACATTTTACACATAAATGTAGATATTTTATAACTAAAACCTCCCTGAACCATTGGAAGAATGAGCTAATGTCTTGATATATATATTAATTGCAAGAGAGGTTTCTATCCAGGACATCTTGACATGGTGACTGACTGTATTGACAGTGGAATGTTTGTTTGTGTTTTTGTGTTTCAGGGTCACGGTGACGGCTCTCTGCTCGATGGACTTCAGCAGCTTTCCTCTGGACACACAGAACTGCTCGCTGGAGCTGGAGAGCTGTGAGACACACACACACACACACACACACACACACACACACACACACACACGCCTTCTTACAACATTCATACATTACATCACTCAAGAACTGTACTTAAGAATAATTTTGAGGTACTTATACTTTACTTTTTTTGCTTCTTTATACTTCTACATCTGATAGGAAAATATTGTACTTTTTACTCCAATACACGTATTTGATAACTTTAGTTACTTTGCAGATTTGGATTATTAATAGAACATAATCAATGAATAAATTATGGTGTAATATTATTCATTAAGATCAAACTTTATTGATCCCCGGAGGGAAATAAATAGATAAGGTAAATAAAGTAGTTAAAATCCACCTTTACCAGCGCAATATTAAAGGACTTTTACTTGTAGTGTAGTAGAAGTATTTTAACACTTTAACTTTAAGAAAAAAAAATTTAGTACTTCTTCCACTTCTGAAAAAAGGTAAACAGCAGCAACAAATCTCTCTCCCCCTCTCTCTCTCTCAGATGCATATAATGAGAACGACCTGATGCTTTACTGGAAGAATGGGAACGACTCTCTGAGGACGGATGAGATCGTCTTGTCTCAGTTCTTCATTAAGCATTTCCACGCCTCCAGTGGCCTGGCTTTCTACAGCAGCACCGGTGTGTGTGTGTGTGTGTGTGTGTGTGTGTGTGTGTGTGTGTGTGTGTGTGTGTGTGTGTGTGTGTGTGTGTGTGTGTGTGTGTGTGCATGCGTGCCTGCGTGTCTGTGTGTTAGTTTCAGTAACCTGAATCCACAGACAAAAGGCTGAGACGTTTCTGTTTTCAAAAGGATGCAGAAAGTGGTTCACTAGGATTTAGGTAGATATTAATGCAACAGAATACAATAATATTTTTGACCAGTGGTTACCAACCTGGGGGTCTGGACCCCTGTAGGAGTTCACAAGAGAAATCTGAGGGGCAGTGTAGATATGTTCAATTTAGATATCCTTGTTTGAGGTAATTTGAATGCTATTTTCTACAGTACTTCACTACTCCACTGCTGTACATCTTTAAGGACAATTGCGGCGCCAAAATGAACCTAGGGGTTAATAACACGTGTACCGAGTCGACCGTTCTCTGGGATATGTTTTCATGCTAATCGCATGTGACCAGTTTTAGCGCGAACCGCTAATGAGCTTGTAACACTTTTCATCGGGGCACTGGTAAAGTAAAAAGAAAATGCTATTTCATTGAGAACTTTGTAAGTGTACAGACACTGCTACTTATTAAAAAGATTTATAAAGACAGTACCGTTCACGTATACAGGCAGGCGCCATCTTGGGAAAACAGTCACGACCAGTCGAACCACAAACGCCGTGCTTGAGCTATGTTACTGGTTACTGGTTGCACGGCGTTCCTGTATTGCTGCATGCAGCTTTCTTTCGAATGTCGAAACCCCCTCCCCACTGATGTACAGAGGCTGGCACAACAGCATGCTGCATGTGACAGTTTCACAGTTTATTGTAAAAAAGTAAATAATACTAATAATAATATTAGTATATAACGTGTTGCGTGTCATAACTGCACCAAAACTGCAATACTGCGTCATTGGGTACCCAACAATACACCCGCCAGGTGTGAAGTTGATGGAATGAACAGTTCTTGAGATACTTGGACACACACACACACACACACACACACACACACACACACACACACACACACAGAGGGTCCTCGATTTATAGGTAGATTACTGGATAATTTTAGCTCTTCGAGCCTTTGAAAAGTATTCAGATTAAACAAGGAAGAATAAATCACTCCCTGGTTGACCTGGTCAAACCCAGAGACAGATGCAAACAAGTGCATATACTGTAAGGTCTTTTAAAGGTTGGAAAAAAACATGGGGATCTGCTGTTTTGGACAACAGTGTTCTTCCAGCTTTGTGTCAGCAGTTTATGCACATATAGAAATGTGAGCAAAATCTCTGCAGCCAGTTTCCAACATCTGGTGGAAATCAGAAGAGCGGAGGCTGCGATAGCTGCACATTGATGCTCATTAGGGATGTAACGATGCATCGTGAATCGGTTAAAAATCTGTTCGAAAAATTATGCTTAGAGCGGTTTTGCTTCAGTTTCTTTGTTAAACCATTTGTATCTGAACTGCTGTTTTAGTATTTTTGTCTTTCATGTGTTACTCATGAAAGCTCAGTGACCTTGCAAAGAGCACAGGATGTATCCCTGAGGGCAGAGCACCTAATGTGGAAGAGATGCCAGGCCTGACCAGAGATAAGAAGTAAAGATACTGATTGCATGAACCGAATAACTAACTTGACTCCCAAATCCTTTAAAAAGACACTATTTTTCTGTACTTGCGCTGAAATGCTGTAAAACGGACTCTACTTGCAAGTAAAAACGAACTTTGATTTTGTCCATTCTTTGATAAACAATTATCCTAACAAAATCGATATAAATGTGTAAAGATTACAGTCGGTTGACATAAAAAATGAATCGCGATGCAATGCAAAACGACCTAGGGCACAATCTACTTTTAATTTAACTTGTTTGACTTCAGACGTCATTACGTCTTCTTAGCTATTCATTTGAAGATATTTTTTTCTATTTATTTAGTAAATCTTTTTCAGATTGTTGACAGTCCCACACGGCCAAACTTCAAAAACCCAGAAAAATCATCGCTAATAGATGTGATTTTAACTAACGTTCCTCATAAGTACTCAACTGTTTCCATATTTGCAAATGACATCAGTGACCACTGTGTCGTAGCAACAGTTACAAATACTAAAATACCTAAAACTAAACCACACATTATCGTCAAGCGTAATATGAAGCACTTCACAGAACAAGAATTCCTTAATGATTTATCTAACTATGACTGGGAAAAAGTTAATATCAGTACAGATGTTGAAAGTGCCTGGAACCTCTTTTATGAAGGGTTTACCAATAAAATTAATAAGTATGCTCCACTAAAGAAGTACAGAGTCAAAGGCCGAAACAATGCTTGGTTTTCACCTGATTTAGCAAATATCCTTCATGAGCGCAATGTGGCATGGGCAAAAGCCAGAAAATCAAATCAGAACTCTGACTGGCTGGTCTCTCAGACAGCTGCGCAATACATGTACTGTCAAAATTAGAAAAGCCAAAGCTGACCATTTTCTTTCTCAAACCACTCATAATATGAATAATCCATCAAAATTTTGGAAAACTATCAAATCATCAGAAAACAGTAAAGGCCAGGAGCTTCCCTCAAGCATTGTGATGGACTCTCTAAAAGTTACCGACAAGGCCAAAATGCTTGATTGTTTCAATGAACATTTCATAGCCTCAGGATTTTTATTTGAGTCATTCAGTCCTCAACATGAGTGTTCCTCTACAGTTGAGACTGTTGGTCTGGATCCTTCTAGTCAGTCTTTTAGTTTCAGTCCTATCACAGTTTCAGACGTAAATAAAGCCCTCAAGCATTTGGACACAACAAAATCTGCAGGCCCTGATAAACTGGATCCCTACTTTTTAAAGCTAGCAGGAAATTGTATTGCCGTGCCCTTAACTAATATTTTTAATCTGTGTTTGAATACAAATGTCATTCCTCCTATCTGGAAATCAGCCTTTGTGGTTCCCCTGCTAAAAGGTGGTGACCCTACCATCTTAAATAACTACAGACCAATCTCTAAACTGTCTGTCCTGGTCAAGGTTCTTGAATCCCTTGTCAGTGATCAGTTAAAGAACTTTTTTAACAGTTATAATGTGTTGTCTGACTTCCAATCTGGTTTCAGAAAAGGGCATACAACAACGTCGGCAGCTCTTAAGGTTTTAAACGACTTTGTTGAATCCATGGATAATAAGCAGCATTGTGCAGCCCTCTTTATTGACCTTTCAAAGGCATTTGATACAGTGGACCACATAGTGCTTAAGCAGAGACTGTATAGGGCTGGGCTTTGTGAAAAAACTGTCGGCTGGTTTGTTAACTACCTTACAGACAGAACTCAGTGTGTGCAGGCGGAGGGCAGCACTTCTTGCTATCTCAAAATAACAAAAGGCGTGCCTCAGGGGTCAGTCTTGGGGCCACTGCTATTCATCCTCTATATCAATAACATTGATCATAACGTGTCTCATTTAAAATTTAATTTTTATGCTGATGACACTGTACTGTATTGCTCTGCACCCATCGCAGACCAGGCCCTCTCCCAGTTACAACTTGCTTTTAACACGTTTCAACAGCATCTTTATGAATTTAAACTTGTTTTAAATGCAGAAAAAACTAAAGTCATGCTTTTTTCAAATTCGAAATCTAAATCAAATCTCCCTTCAATCCTCACTTCCCAGGGTACGAAAATTGTATGTGTTTCTAAGTACAGATATCTTGGTATTTTAATTGATGTATCTCTTTCTTTTATCCTTCATATTCAGCAGCTAGCAAAAAGATTAAAACTTAAACTAGGATTTTATTTCAGAATCAAATCCTGCCTTTCGTTCGAATCTAGAAAGAGGCTGGTCGCTGCCACTTTTATGTCTGTACTTGACTTTGGTGATGTTTTATACATGAATGCTTCATCTCAAAGGTTACATGCACTGGACACTGTTTACCATGGAGCTCTGAGGTTCATCACTGGTATGAAAGTCCTCACTCACCATTGTGAACTGTATGAACGTGTTGGATGGCCTTCTCTATCAACACGGAGACTTCAACATTGGCATACCTTCATATACAAGGCTATTTTAGGTCTCCTTCCATCCTACCTTCTGACCTATATCAGTGTAAATAGTACCGGGACTTACAATCTTCGTTCCCAGGATCTTTTCCTTGTTCCAAAGGTTAGAACTGAGCTGGGAAAAAAAGGCCTTTAAGTTTTCTGCTCCCTCTGCCTGGAACAAGTTACAGAAATCCATGAAACTTACTGAGCTGGTCTCATTGGTCGCTTTTAAGAGGATGACGACTTGGAGGCAGCCACATCTGGCTGCAGATGTTTTGCCTGATGTGTTTAGGATTGTGGTTGACTTTGAAAGATTTGCTGTGTCAGTTGTTTTATGTTTTTTGGTGTTTTTGCGTATTTTGTGTTTATGTACTGTATGTGTGGTTGTACTGCTGCCTGTCTTGGCCAGGACACGCTTGAAAAAGAGATTTTTAATCTCAATGAGTCTCTTCCTGGTTAAATAAAGGTAAAATAAAAAATAAATAAAATAATAAAAGGACACATCTGTTGCATTGCATAATTTAGATAAATAAATGAATATTTTCAGTCAGTTGTCTGTAGCTCATTCTGTTAAAAAAAATCCTGAGAAAATCATATCGTGAACTTCAAATCGTGAATTGTATGGAATTGTAACTTGAGTGTATCGTTACATCCCTAATGCTCATGTTTCCTAATGTTCAACATGAGTGTCTCTCCGTCTCTGTCTGTCAGGTTGGTACAACCGTCTGTTCATTAACTTCATCCTGCGGAGGCACATCTTCTTCTTCATGCTGCAGACGTACTTTCCCACCATGCTGATGGTCGTCCTGTCCTGGGTCTCTTTCTGGATCGACCGGAGGGCCGTCCCTGCCCGTGTCTCTCTGGGTATTTACATATATTAACCCTTGTGTTGTCTTCCTGTCGACCATAAACTTTCGTCAACATTGAAAATGAACTTTTTTTGGCTCTTTTCCCCAATGTTTTTGTCACTTTTTTCAAAGCTTTTTTTGATTCGTGGTCAATAAAATTGTTATGACATTATACCTATTTTTTAGTAAAAAAAATAAAATACTAGTTAAGATCAGAGGATATTGTGTGGATATCACAGACTGCTTTACATAAAAGTTTAGTCAGGATATACTGTTGTGAAAACCATTTAAAGGTCCCATGGCATAAACATTTTACTTTATAAGATTTTTTAACATGTGAGTTCCCCCAGCCTGCCTATGGTCCCCCAGTGGCTAGAAATGGTGATAGGTGTAAACCGAGCCCTGGGTATCCTGCTCTGCCTTTGAGAAAATGAAAGCTCAGATGGGCCGATCTGGAATCTTCCCTTTATGACGTCATAATGGGAAAAGTTACCTCCCCTTTCTCTGCTTTGCCCACCCAGAGAATTTGGCCCGCCCATATATATAAAGTCTGAACCCTAAGATTTCATGATTAACTTTGTTGTGACCAGCTTTTTGTGGGAGGGGAGACCCATAATGTAACTTTGTGAGCATTTATCAGGGTTTCCGCAGGGTCTTAAAAAGTCCAAAAAAGTCTAAAATTTCAAAATAAATATTTTAGGCCTTAAAAAGTCTTACATTTGGGCCGCCTGGATAGCTCACCTGGTAGAGCGTGCGCCCCATGTACAGAGGCTCAGTCCTCGCAGCAGCGGCCACATGTTCAATTCGGACCTGCGGCCCATTGCTGCATGTCCTTCCCCCTCTCTCTCCCCTTTGACGTCTAAGCCTTCCTATCAAATAAAGGCCTAAAATGCAACAACAACAAAATCTTTAAAACAAAAGTCTTAAATTCGCCGAAAAATTGTGTTCTAGGTCTTAAATCATTTTAAACAGGTCTAAATGTTCTCGTTGAAATGCTCCCGTAGCGCAAATGTATTTTTATTCCATGGTGTTTCCCTTCTCCAAATATAATTCGCTGCATTCCGACTATAAATAAGACTAACATGCAACTTGTGTTGCAGCCGAGTGCAAGGCTGCACAAGTCTCTTTCGGGACAGATTTTATTCTTCAGCTATAGGAAAGTGTAAGTTTAGCGATGTTTCCGGACTCTGACATATATTTTTACAATGGTCTTAAAAAAGGTCTTATTTTTTGACGTGTAACACTTCTTTTCACCACCATGTATAAACACCACTAACACCAACTTACTACCACTATAGTTTTACACTTATTTTTGGAATTCATGGTCAATTAAAAACCTCATTTATAGGAAACTATACCTAATTCTTGACTTAAAGAAGCAGAAATTATTAATTATTTAGACTAATATTAAAAGAAGGATAATCACAGAAGGGTCAACATTCAGCGAGGATACTGTTTTTTTTTCAAATACTAAGAAATTGAATAAAACACCCGAAATTCTATGAAAGTAGAGATCCGATCTTTTGTTGTACTCGCGAAGCGCGTTGTATGGGATCATCCCTCCATGTTATTTTTGGGTAATTAAAATTAGGTAGTTAAAAAGAAACCCATATTTCTGAGATAGACATTTTGAGAATGGGTTAAATTTGACCCGAAGACAACACAAGGGTTAAATTTGACTTGTTGAAACCTGCAGAAACCCTGATTTATGTATTTATGGGACAGACAGCAGGTGTACTTATCAAGTAAAAACCACATTTATATATGAAAAGGATTTGTGTTGTGTTCCTTCTTTGTCACTTAGTTAGATGTTTACACAAAGGTTTGGAAAAGGACATGCACTTTTCAGACAAAAGTAAAAAAAAAAAAACAAGAATAAATAAATGAAAGTTATTCTTATTCTGCAGTTATTCAAATCATTTTTCAATTACAAAAGAATGTAAACAAGGTTTAATTTAAAAGTGAAAAATAGATGGGCCTTTAAAATACATAAAACTACAACTAGAAGACAGTACAAAAGAATCCCAATAACAATAGACACAGACATTAAAACGCAGAAATCAACAAGAAAATACAGACGCAACAATACAAGACACTGACTAATACAATACATCACCATCAAACACCACATCATTCATGACTACATGAGGTCTTACTGCTCAGTAGAAACAAACTGTCAGAAAAGAAGACTTATTCATTGTCTTTAAATGTTGATGTAAACAATATCTATTCCTTCTGCTTTTTATCTACTGAATCTGAATGAATCTTACTACTAAAAAAGTATAAAATTAGGATTTTAGAAGCTTGAGAAATCTATTTCTTTATTTTCTAAAGACACTTTGGTAAAGTGTACATGGTTGGAAAAATCTGGTTTGTCATTATTTGTCTTTGAACGTTGATATGAGTGATATGTGCGTGTCACAAAGTAATTATAATAACCTTGGTATGACACGTGACATGACATAAGGTATCTACTTCACCAAAGTTCACCATTCATCCAGTCTTAAAGCCAAACTTCCTGTATTGTTCTCTGAAAGGGGACCCTCCAAATGTTCAAAAAGTTTGTGTTGTGTCTGAAAACAGATGTGCTGGGATGTAGAAACAGATGTGCTGGGATGCAGAAACAGATGTGCTGTGCTCTCTCGCCTCCTGCAGGTATAACCACGGTGCTTACGATGTCCACCATCATCACCGGAGTGTCCTCCTCCATGCCTCAGGTAACAGCTGTGTTTGTGAGGGTTCATGAGGCCTTCAGGGGCAGTGGGCCTCTGTATGTGTTCATGCTCATATGGGCTCTCAGGGTCTTAAAGGACAAATCCGGCGCCAAATGAACATGGGGTTATTAACACATGGGGTTATTAACACATGTGTTTCCCGAGTCGACCGTTCTCTGGGATTTGTTTTCATGCTAATCGAATGTGACCAGTTTTAGCGCAAACCGCTAATTAGCTTATAGCGCTAGTCGTCGGGGCAGAGGGTAAAGTAAAAATAAATCGCTATTTCTACACCACTAACAAGGCTCAAAATAGCACCACACTTCCACGGTAGCATAATGAGTGAAACGCCATGTAACCAGTAACCAGTAACATAGCTCAAGCACGCCGTTCGTCGTTCGACTGGTCGTGACTGTTTTCCCAAGATGGCGCCCGCCTGTATACGTGAACGGTCTGTTACTGTCTTTATAAACTATCTTTTTAATAAACTGTCTGTACACTTACAAAGTTCTCAATGCTTCGGTTTACATGTAGGGACCCTCATTATGCTACCGTGGTAGTGTGGTGCTATTTTGAGTCTTGTTAGTGGTATAGAAATAGAGATTTCTTTTTTTACCCGCTGCCCCGATGACTAGCATTATAAGCTAATTAGCGGTTTGCGCTAAAACTGGTCACATCCGATTAGCATGAAAATCCCAGAGAACGGTCGACTCGGTACACATGTGTTATTAACCCCTAGGTTCAACAAGCTGCAGGTCCGCTGCAACTCTCTGTTCTTTTCAATCAAGACTGAAGACTTTTCTTTTTGATGCTGCCTTTTTTTTAAGTAACTGTTCATTTTTTACACTGCACTGTCACTTTTATTCATGTATTTTATACCTGTCGTATTCTATTTGAGCTGCTTTGTTTTTATTCTCAATTGTTTTAATTGCTTTTTAATGTTTTATGTAAAGAACTTTGAATTACCTTGTTGCTAAAATGTGCTATACAAATAAAGCTGCCTTGCCTTGCCTTTTGTACATGCAGATTTTTCCATGTGTGACTTAGTGAATGGGTCTCTTTGTTGTCCAGGTATCGTACGTGAAAGCGGTGGACATCTACCTGTGGACCAGCTTCCTGTTTGTCTTCCTGTCTGTGATCGAATACGCAGCAGTGAACTACTGCACCACTCTGGAGGAGATGAGGAAGATGAAGAGGGGGAAGGTCAGAGGCATGGGCGACCACAGGGGGGATTATTACACTACACACCAACATCCGGACAACACAGGGAGGGAAGCTTTGGAATTACATGTTTAACTTAATGTCTCCATCTAGTGGCCAAACAGAGACATTACAACCTGACATTTACTGTTTAGGACAGGGGTCTTCAACGTTTTTTAAGCCAAGGACCCATTAACTGAGAGAGACGGAGCAGGGACCCCCTACTACATATACTGTATAAAATGAAGTTGCATATTAAACTGGGCCAACAGTAACGTGTCGGGCGGCCTAAAGCCTTTACACATACCTTTTTTCCATGTAATACTAAGCTATTAAAGGTGCACTATGAGTTCCTATATGGTTTCAGCGCGATTTAATTTTTGTCTCAAATCGTAGGCAGCTCTCCTTGATCCGCTAGCTGCCTGCCCCCTGAACACACCGTGAAAAAGCCCGGTCTCGGGAGACAACACAGGGGTCATAAACGTCAAACAAACACTAGAGGCACAGGATAGGCACCAAAATACAACAAACCACTCCAGCCGATCACCAACAAGATGGTTAGGGGAGGGGGTGGGGGTTAGTGAATTCCTTGAATGTTTATGCTGTTGAGGGTGGGGGGATGTTCATAACGTTACTGTCCCTGTGACTGTATATTTTCTATGTGCAAAACAATAAATATATTGTTAAAAAAAATAAATTAAAAAAAAACATAAATTTTGAGCCCCCCCCCTGCATTGACTCTGAGGACCCCCTAGGGATCCTGGACCCCCTGTTGAACATCCCTGGTTTAGGAGATGGAGTATTTTACAGTGATGGAATGTTACTAAGTACATTTACTCATGTGCTGTACTTAAGTACACATTTGAGGTATCTGTAATTTACTAGAGTATTTCCATGACGTTTGACATGACATTTATATGACAGCTGGAGTTACTACTTATTTTACAAATTAAGATTTTACATAGAAAACATATGAACTACAATGAAAACAATATAAGCACTGTAAAATATGAAACAACCTTTTTTTATTTTTATTTTAAAATTTTCGGTTTTATTTTGAGAACACATGTAAACAACCTAAAACAAAAAAACAACAGACTAAAACATGACAGAGAAAAGCTGCCAGACATATAGATAAATCAGTTACTTGATAAGTTCATTATAAAAAACTAATCGGCTACAGATAAATGGTTTCATCTTCTCAAACGTGAAGATTTGCATTTTTTTCTTTGTCTTAAATGACAGTAGTACATTTAATCAATTGTAAGTATAAAAATATTGATTACACAGCAGCTTTAAATACGATCAAAAATGTCCTCAAAACTCCACATTTGATCTTGGCGCAGTGTTTGAGAGAACTGTGTAAACTAAATGTAACCGATCCCCAGTATGATCTGTACCTTCTGTGTTTCAGATCCCATCTACCTTCAACGCCAGCCAGGCGATGGCCTATGATGGCTGTTTCCATGACAACGACGTTGAGCTGACTCCGTTCTCCGGCCTAGCGTCCACCGGGACCTCTGGCCCCCTCACCACGCCGACCCAGGCCCCAGACATCCGGCCCACGGAGGGGACACGGCTCCGCCGACAGTGGTCGCTGCGTCAAAACGTGGACCTGTTTGTCAGCAACAGCTACATGATCGACTCGTACTCCCGTGTGGCCTTCCCGATGTCCTACCTGCTCTTTAACATCGTCTACTGGAGCCTGTACTCCTGATTCAGCACCGCAAACTCTCGGTGAACTCTGGTGCACTTTACTAAGCCCAGCCCAAGTGTTGAGTCAGAGAGCATGCTGGGGGATTCCTCCTCTCCACAGAGCTCCACAGACACTTTACTGAATTAACTCTTGATCACAGGAGCGGGTTGACTCCTGAGACCTGGGAAGTAATGGATCCTAATAAGTCACAGAGAAATACGAAATAAGGATAAAATGTATGTGAAAATGTTCTTTTTAAATCTTCCTTTTTTCATATCAAATCATGAAAAAAATCATATCGTATCATATTGGGTGGGGGGGGGGGGGGGGTCTGGGTACCCTTCACCAAGGACATTTTGAGCGTCAAAGACTTCATTTCCTGCATTCTAATACAATTTTATCAACCAATTTACTGTGGAAATACCTTTATTTAGCCTATGCAAAGATAAAAAAAACACAGATGACTATTCTAAATATGTCGAAATTATAATGGAAAGTATGTTGTTGCGTGTCATTGGTCATTTTTAAGTGGGTATATGGAAATCCTGGAGCTTTCTTAGTGGGTATACTGCGTATATGCGTAGACTACACCACTGGAGCCAGCCAACTACATGCAGGTCTGCTTTGATTTCTTATCTCATTACATTTGTATCTTGTTCATGAGGATGTCAAAGTGAATCTATGTGTGCTGCAGGGTCATATTATACTTGTTTAAACTTGAATTTGGGGGTTTTTATGGATGTTACAATAAAAAGTACACAGCATGGCTCTTTTATAAGCTTTATAAGTCGTTATATGAAGTTCTATATTCATATTTTCAACTTATTAACTTCTCTTAAAACTGAGGGTGGTGAGCTGGGTTTCTATAAATACTGGCTACAGCCTAGCAGGTGTACAGTCAACAAAATACTTTCAATTGTTGATTTTATGGGGTGTTTAAAATTAAAAACACATAGCTAACACTTGGTGGGTATTTAATGAGCTGATTATATATATATATATATATATATATATATATATATATATATATATATATATATATATATATATATATATATATATATATATATATACATTTTAACAAAGGGGATTCTTTTTAGTGTTCCTATCAAAATTCCCTGTGGTTGCTGGGAGATGCGTTTGTACTCTGATGACTTCAGTATTTCTAAAATCCGGGGGGGAAAAACAACCTGTAATTTAAAATATTAATATTCAGATTGTATTGAAACAATTGTACAGTTTCCATAACAACTACAGAGTGTGCGTACGATCGGAAAAAACAACAACAACGTTAACGGACGGTTTTTATGAAAACAAACGAGGAGAGAGTCTCGCAAACACACCGCGAGAAAAGCCAGAAATCAGGAGGACAGGACTGGTGAGTTACTGAACAACTCGATCAGAACCCGCTTTTTACAACACGAAGTTTAGTTATTTAAGCAATAGCTCACGTTTTTTTCTCAGACGCGGAGTGATACTTAATGCGCAAATGATTTCGATGAACCAGTCAGATTGCTTGATATGTGCTACCAGTTTTATAAGTTAGCACAACATTTAGCTTCAGCTAGCTGTAACCCAACCGTTAGCATCTTTTAACGTTATTGTTATTGTTCAATTTGTGAACGTTGGCTAGCTAGCGGTTAGCATGATTAGAAGGTGCTGCTTTTCGCCTGAAATGCCGTTTAAATTCCGGAAGATAAGAATTTAACAACCAGCTAGCTAGCTAGGTTAACTTGACTTATTTGCAGAAGTGTTTTATTGGAGGTGTTTCCTCACCAACTAACGGTAATGCTAACAGTCAAGGTTAATTCAGGTTGCCAGTCGAAAAGACTGTCTTAACGGTAACCGACTGGGGAGCTGAAAGGTAACTAACGTTAAATCAAGCCAGACCTAGCTAGCGTTGACAGCAGTTATAGTTTTGTTTTGAGCTAGCTAGCTAGCTAGCTAACTTATTAACACTCTTTCCCATTAACGTTAGCTATTCATTGCGTCTGTCATTTAAGTTAACTGATGTTAGCTAACTAGCTAATGTTAGCATTTAAGGGAGACAACTACAGGCAAAAACATAATCTTTCAATTTTGAGGTCGCGAAAATTGATTTTATTGTATAGCTAGCTAGCTAGCTATCTGTTGACAGTATTTCTGATTTATGGATTAATAACAATAGATATAAAAAATTCCCTCTGTAAAAACATAAGACTCTCATATGTCAACAAAATGAAAGAAGAGTTTTGAACCTGGCTTTATCCAATGTTTACATTTCTGTTCTGGAAATGTATGAAAATTAGCGCATTTTTAAGCCCAAAGGATAACTTCAAATTGTTTTTGTTTAGTCCAACCAATTTACAAAGCTAGAAAAATTCTAAGAAAACAGCAACTAACGTTATTCACATTTAAGAATCTGGAGCCAGAAAAGTCATTTCAGCTAAGTAAACTATTAACTGCGTTTTGTTGATTTACTAATTGATTAATTGACTAATGGTTTTGGTTCCAGTCACCACACTTCTTATTAAGTTATAAGAAGTACATTGTGGTGCTCTATTTTGAAATGATTCAGTCTTAGAATGGATGTATTCTTGAAATTGTAATGGAACTAGTAAGTGAATGTGTTTGTCGATCAACAGAAAAATTCAGTTGATAATTTTTTTTGGAAATGTTACTCAATTCTTTAAATCTCCAAAAAAAAGCTCAAATACCAAGCATTAACTGGATAAAGTTTGACCAATGTGAGCTTTTTGAATTGATTAGTTTCTTTATTAATTAGTTTATTTTAGATTTGCCAGCTGTTGGTTAAACTAAGTGAAACATTCAAAGCCGTACTTTTCTGCTAAATTGTGATTTGCATAAGTCTGTAGTTATGACTTTTATATAGACAAATATTGACTGATAATAAAATGAGTAATGAAAGAAGTCGTTAGTGAAGGGGGACTATCTATTAGATCTGCTTATGTCCAACATCTAAGATTATAACTCTGTTGTTTACTTTACAGCAATTCAATGTGCAGTATTTACCAGTTGAAGTCCATATTGAGTAATCTAGTTGTTGCCGTGTTTCCATCATGCCAGCTGGTGTTGTGACTCATTTACTTCTCTCCGCTGGTCCCCCTGCCAGTCTCCGTGGTGACCATCGACAGCGGCAGCACTCGTCCCGTTGAGTTTCCCTCAAGTCCGATTCACATGACGTCAGACCAGAATCCACTGTATCCAGCTGATCTACAGGTGCCGCTAACGCACGGAGCGCTGGGTCCAGGATACTACTACTTCTACCAGGTACTGCAATATTAACCCTTACTACACGGACACTCCTGTAGTTCTTATGTAAAGTAACAGAACTACCCATCGCTAGATACATGAACTCGTATGGAATCAACTTCACTGTCCGATCTAGATCTGGAAACCAAATTTTGTTTAAAAAAAGTCAAGTCAATTTTATTTCTACAATCCAAAATCAGAAAAACAAACACAAGTCAGAAAGAACAACAGAGAAGGGATCCAGGTTTCAGGATGGACAAACATAGAATGTAAAGAGTAGACATAAATAACAATATTCCAAAGTAATTGTTATATAAATGTATTATTTAAAAAAATACAATTGACTGACTGTTAAGACTCTTAGCATTTCCCATGTTCCAGCTTGTACGGGGCGCCCCTGTGAGGGGAGGCAGGGAAGAGGTTGTGAGGGGGGAAGCTAAAGTAGTGAGAGCAAAACTGATGTAAGTCAAAGAGAAAGGTATCAGTGGGAGGGAAAGACAAGTGAACGCATGGGACGGGAGGAAGGAAGAAGGGGGAGTGTCGGGGGGGGGAGACTGCTGCATTACTGCTCTGTGATGGGTGGCTGCTGGGCCATGTGCTGACCCCTTTCAAACTGTCGCCTAACTAGGGCTCACACACACACACACAAAGTGGTGTGCAGCCTACTGTTGAGTGGCAGGGACATGTGAGCTCCTTCACATTTGCTATTCTGGGCAGGGGAGGGGAAAACGAGGAGGGAAGGGGAAGGGGCGAAGCAAGGGTGAGTAGAGGGTCTTTTCTCTTTCTGCATGTGGCTGAGCCATCGTGAGGAGCTGCTCATGATTTTGTCTCGTGTTGTGTAGGCTCTCAGTGTGTGTGGCCATAGCAGTCTTGTGTTTTATTCCCACTTTAGGCCGGAGAAGATGGGGTGCTGCTTTAGTAAAGAGCTCAACCCCGGCCAGCAGAGTGAGAGGAGCAGTCTGTTACAGCCCCCGCTCCACGATGGGCTGAATGACGTGACAGACCAGGTCAGGCAACACGCTGCGGCTGTAGCTCAGCATGTGTGCTTGGACGAAGAGGAAAAACGTGTGGCAGACAGACCGGCCCAGATAAAGCCTGCGGAAGATGAGGAAAGACCACCAGAACTGGGCAACAAAGTTTGGACAGAGGCGGTTGTGGCCAGCGGGGACAGCACCACGCGGATTGAGAGGGATCTTAAAGCAGCCAGCACTCACGACGAGAAGGGGGCTATAATTATCACAACCAGCACAAACATACATACAAACACGGAGACTGAGGTAGGCATGACACATATTGGCATTCCCAGCTGTGGCCCGGCCCCGTATATGGAGGTGCCCACACGGAGTCCAGCCAAACAGAAGATTGTGGAGAATGCCACACTCAGGGCTTTATGGTTCAATCAGCTCCCAGACAGGCACCCGTCGAAAAAATGTTGGTCATCTCCCGCCAGGTTACCCTCTGCTAACTGCCAGGGCAACGTCACAGGGAGCGAGGTGTCAGATAACCAGCGGCCGCTGCCACTGGTCAGCGAGTGTCCGGAGACACAGTGGGATTACCCCAACGCTGAGCACGAGGACGAAGGTGAGGACGTCTGTGTCATCGCAACAACGCTGGGTCAAGGCTTCGAAACAAGGACCCGGAGCTTCTACAGCATCTGTTCCATCGACGCCGACGACCTTGAACATGACCACGTCCACAGCCAATCCCAAACAGCTGGAGCAACACACCCGCTGCACACAGCTGAAGCAGAAACAGCTGCTCTGCCCTGCATAGTGGAGTCTCTGGCCTCCGGCCAATCACACACACAGGCATCCACAGTCTGTGACCAGGAATATGTCACCGAAACTAAAACAACCAGCCAGTCGCGTGATGAGGAACCAGCTTCGAGTCATCAGTCTTCCACCATCCTGTCACAGACACACCCAGAGAATTCACTCTCAGCAGAGGAGACCTTACCTCATCCTGTTGTAAAGCAGGTTGACCCTTCGTCTGACCCGCTGCCCCTGTCCAGCAGTCAAATAAACAGCGAGGAACCTCAGGCCTCCACACCAGACGGGACTCTGTTTAAAGATCTGGACTGCCAGACCGCTGCTGAGGACACACATGAATCCATGGATTACATGTTGATGACGTCACACGCAAATGAAAGTGCACGTGTTGAGGAAGAGAATAAACGTGAGACTTTCAGCTCCAGTCCTTCAAAGCTCAAACCGCTGCACGGGGATGAGGTTGTCTTTCCTCTGTCTGGAGGACAGTTTGAGATGGATAAATCCTCGCTACAGAGGGAGGCTATCCCCTTGAGTATCTGCAGAGGCCATAGTGAGGAGAGTGAAGTCGGTTACAGCGGCACAGCAGGTACGACTCTCGCTGAGGTGTCCTCAGTTCCCACCATCTCAGCTGTGTCATCACTGCCCATTGAACTGACGGCCTTCTCCTGCCACACACATCTGACTTGTCTCTCAGACTTTAAAACCACATCTCGCCAGTGTGACTCCATAATATCTGACAAATTAGATGTAAATTCAAACGATCCAGCATTTGAATTGAGCAGCATTGAGCCTCCTCGTCAAGATGTTGTAGATCCACCTGAGTCGGACCATAGCGATGACTGTGACAAACGGCGTGACAGTTTTGATGTGAAAACTGAAGGTGCTGTGGCGTCAAGCGAGCCTCTTCAGGATGTCCTCATGAGTGGAGATGACAGGCAGGCAGTCAAAGAACCAAAACCAGAAGTCTGTCAGAACGGCAAACCTGTTGAAAGAGGGGATGTTAAAGATGTTGTACCTGAAACGGCTCAAAACTACTCTCACCTAGATATAAGTCCGGCTGTAAATGCAAGCATCGATCTTCATGGCCCGGAAGATTTAAGTCTCGGCCCTCTCACACAGCCTCCTCCTGCTGAAAGTGAGCTTTCTGTTACTGCTTCCTTCACTCCACCTCCCTCATCTCCGTGCACACCTCCTGAGGAAGGTAAGCATAGTTTCTGTCCAGAGACTGGAGCTAATTCTACTGAGACGGAATGCAGACAAATCCAACTGGAGGAAAATCCACCAGAGAAAGTATTTATTCACGCATGTGAGGAAGGAGAAGACGCAACAGCTGCACAGAGGACTGGGCTTGATCCCCCAGTCAAGCATGAATCCGCAGATACAGTAGAACAGCCTCAAACAGCCTCTGAAGCCCCGGTAATATTAAGCTCCAGTGTTTCCTCTGACTGTATGAACCCTAACGTCGACATCGGCCTGCCAAATGACACTGCTGAATGTTTACCTCAAGCTGGAGATTCATCAAATGAAATTCATTTCGAGGAAATCGATGGGATACAGATTCACATCTCACAGGGGGAGATGTCTGCACTTGACAGTGATATTCCTCCAGAAACTCCAAATATTTCTGCTACGGGCACACCACCCCAAGGCGTCGAGGTCGGTACCGTCATCTGTGATGACTCGTATGTGATTCCTAATGACTTCAGCTGTCCGGATGAGAGAGCCTCGGTTTTGGACTGCCAGGAGGACATGATCCCTGTGGACCCAGGACAGATTGATGTTTACGCCTCAACGCCGTCATACGAGATTCACTTCCTGGGACATGAACCGCCTGCTACTGCCGAGGAGGGGGAGAGAGAAGGAGGGATGAGGGAGATGGTGTCTGAGCTGCTGGGAGACGACGCAGACTCCTCAGTCTGTCGCCTCTATCCCCACCCCTGGATCAAACTGGGTCTGGAGGATAGCTGTGGGGTGTGGGCCCAGGGCGCGTCTGATGCCGAGCCCAGCCAGGGCGAGAGCAAGACGGGCGCTGACGTAGAGCAGATCCCAGCCCTGGTCTCGGAGCTGCAGCCGTCTATGGCTCTGCTGGGAGCTTACCCCTACAGCACAGTGATGCCTCAGGGACGCTGTGTGTGGGACTGGCACACAGATTGCACTCAGTCTGTAAGTGTTCGCTTAACATGTGAGACAGTTGGGTTCAGTGTTCATGTCTTATGCCCGAAAGTAAAAAAATGTGATGCTGTCATGGAAAGAAAGACTTGGCTGGGCAGTCTGAACAGGTCAGCAGGCAGAGTCTTCAATACTCCTTTTTATACAGATGTTACATAACGAGTGTTCATTGTTCACACAGACGGCCTCGTTACACAGTCACAGTTTTGTGTAATTTAGATAGAACAATGAAAAGGTGTAATAATGCAAGTACATATACTTATAAAATAACAGCCTTGATATAACAAGGGTAAGTTAACTCAAATTCAGAGGGTTTGTTATCTGTTGTAGATGAAAGTTAACAGGTGGATGAAGTATGAAGTGGAATCGGCTGTGATTTACATCTGAGAATGAATCTTTAAGATGTTTTCGTCTGCATTATTGCTTTAACATTGAGTGAGATGAAATAGCATTTAGTTTTGTGGATTTTATAAAATACACATTTGAGCATCGCATTTTAGGTTGAATCTGACTCAATGAAAGATACTAGAGAACATCTTCTGTCCATTCCTGATGTAAAACACCTGAGACACAAGCTAGTGTCTGCTAGCTTATCTGCTACTGTTAATATTAATTTGTTCATTCAAAATAACTTGTGTTTTTAAAATAAGCTGAGTTAACTTTTCATGTTAGATTAATATTGTACAAATTGTGTTTTTTTTTGTTTTGTTTCAGGAACCTGTTGCTGCCCCAAGCCTTAACCCTAATGCTGAGGTATGGACCAATCACAACTTCAACTTGGACGTCCCTGGCCCCGCCTTCCTGCAGGCTCATGAGCCATGGCTGCAATTCCCCAGCGATCTGACCAATCAGGAAGGTAGGCTGGAGTTACTTATGGACTGGACCCCAGAATTACAATAATGAGTTATTTTCTGATGAAGAGTTTGTAATTTATTCTTTGAACAACTCAAAAACAACTTGCTGAACTTGAACGAATGGAACTGTCTGCAAAGCAAATATTGGTTATGGCGTGGTGGTAAGATGCCTTGGGGTTGATTTTTAGGATACGAGCCAGAGTTCCAGCTGGAGAACGTGGGCCTGGCTGAGGCTGTGGTTGAAGCAGATCCCAGCACACCACAGTACCACACGCTGTCTGCCGAAGCTTCGATTGTTAATGGAGAGCCCATTGACCCACCTGTTACAGGTAGCAGTCCAATTTAGGTGTTTTTTTTTTTACCCAGGTTATATTATCTGTTTTTATGTTTCACCACAATAAAATGAACCTCAGTTGGTATTGTTTTTAAAGCGTTGACTTTGTGGTCATGACTTTGATTTCAGATGAGACTAGAGAAGAGCTGAGGACAGTTTTGGAGTCCTGCCTGACCAGGTAACAAGTCACCACTTCTTTTAAAGAAGTTATGTCATCAAATATTAATATGATCACTGACTGTGGTTATTGAACGCCACAACATGTTGTCTAAGCATAAAAACAACATTTTAAATGTAATGTCAATGCTCTTTTAGAAAACGGTGCAAATACCAAATTGGGTTTGGTGCGATGTTTAGTATTCTAGCTGTCATTGTGCACTATTATTTGACCTCCCGCCCACTGTATTTAAATAAGCCATTTTCCTTTCCTTTTTTTATTTTGTGTGTGTGTTTTGTCCAACACGTGTGATACGTCATAACCGTTGGTAACCTCTCCAAATATTCCTCGATAGAGACTGTTCTCACAAGCCCTTCTGTCCCTCCACAGGGAGCACCTTGGCAACGACCTGTACCTTAATTCTCAGATGGACAGCGACCAGTATGTTCCCATCGCAACTCTGGCCAGCCTCGACAAGATCAAGAGGGTCAGCACGGACCTGGACCTCATCGCCGACATTTTGAAATGTCAGTGTTTATTTCTGCATGTGTGTCTGATTGAGTTTTTATTCAGGGTGAACATTTAACCACTAGCCAAATGTTGATGGTGATCTTGTGCTGTGGGTATAGATTCAGAATGAGTCTGGTCAGGTATTATTAGTTTTTAATGATATTTTTTTATGTACATGGACAGGTCTGTTAAGCCCAGTTCAGACCAAAGATTCGCGATCTGCAGCGTTCTGAAACCTGCCAGTTCACACCAATGCGACAACGCCTCTTTGTAGTTCCGTTCTAACTTACGACTTTTAGGCTTTTTTTCTAGCTGGTTATGTCATTTGTTTTGTCTAAATGTAAATGTGATAATAGTAATATTGAGATGCTTGCTACAGTTGCATTTCTAGTGATGAATCGGCGAAAACAACGGTTTATTTCTCTGATTCGCTGCTTTGTTCAAACGCCGCTGGGCGCTCCCTCTCTTCAGTCACTCTCCAGCTCGCTCCACCATATAACGTTACCGTGCTTTCCCGGGGGGCCGTTGAGGCTCCGTCTGAAACTCTGCCGTTTCGACCAGCTGTTTGTAACATAAAAATAAAATGGATTACGGATCATTTTATTTCTATAGTTTATAGCTGACTTTACCAGCTGACTTCTCTATTGGCTGTTGAAAACAGGTGAAGTCCCTCACGTTCTAAAACCAGCCTCAGGGACTTGAACAGCTGAGTCGCAGCGACACCGTCAGCTGGTTTGAGTTGACCTGAGATGGGCCGGTTCAGACCGCTGAAATGTTTCCCCGCAACGTTCTATAACGGTTTTGTCTCATCGCAAATCTTTGGTCTGAACAGGGCTTTAGGAAAATTGAGGAATGATTGTTAGATTTCCATTCCTGCAAATACTCAGGAATATATATATACATACATACACACAAACATGTATATTGCTCAGACGTTTTTCATGATACAATCCCAACATCAAACAACTCAAGAAATATTGGTTACACTTTACTTGAAGGTATCAACATAAGAGTGACATGACACTGTCATGAACGTGTCATAAACATTATAAACAAGTCATAAACGTTTATGACATAACGCTTCTGTCATTAAGTCTCATTCAGTTTTTGTCATGACAAGTTAGAGTTAGGGTTCATGTGTCATGTCACTCTTATGTAGATACCTTCAAGTAAAGTGTTACCGAAATATTTTACAGTTTAGACTGATAAATGTGGATTATTGTTGTCCTGAAACATTCTCTTCTCTCATTGGCTGGCAGCCCTGCCGCTGGTCCAGTTGGCTCCTTGTGGACAGAAGGTCCGGCCCAGTCAGAGTCGATGTGTCGTCATCCTGCGTGAGATCCCCAACACCACACCCAAGGAGGCAAGAAGCTCTCCTCCTAGAAAACTACAAACATTTGTTTATAGATCTAGATGAGTGTCATGGCGTTTTGTCGCTGTCAGCAGATGTCCTATTGATCAAGCTAGGAAAACGCAGGGGTTTTATAAAGGCAAAGTCTGTATGTGTCAGTTCTGGTTTGTTTGATGTTACTGTTGTACTGCAGGAGGTGGAGGCTCTCTTTGACGGGGAGAACATTCCCAAGTTCCTGAGCTGTGAGTTTGTGAGCAACGATAACTGGTTCGTCACTTTCCAATCGGAAACCGACGCACAACAGGTAAAATACAGCCAAATACATTGTGATCTCATTATTTCTAATCACTAAAGTGATGCTTTTGATGTTGGTAGTGGGTGGTGGTTTAGACATTTTCATCAGAACAGACTACAGTGTAACAGGAAGACTATGAAACTGTGAAGTTTGTATGATTTGAAAACACTCAGACAATCGCGTTACTGTCTCTGTGCACGTCCTTAGGCCTACAAGTACCTCAGAGAAGAGGTTCGAGAGTTTAAGGGAAAGCCGATCATGGTGAGGATAAAGGCCAAAACCATGGCAGTCACTTCCTTCGCTCCAAAAAATGGCTACCGACCCACTCAGCTGGACCAGTGCGGCAATCTTTACCGCCCCTACTTCCCCCCAAGCAGCTACCAGCAGCCCTGCCCCACCCAACAGCTGTATGATTTCACCAATGACATGTGGGCTTCGGCTGCGGCAGGATACCAAGAATGTGCTGACGTGAGTCCTTTTTTATGTCGAAATTGTATGACATGAAGTCGTAGGCTTTATTATTGACAGAGTAAGAATAATCCTTCTTGTTTAACTTAGATTAGGAGACACTGTTGCTGGTCATGGTTAATTGAATGTGTGTTATCTTGTGTTGGCTAATTTAGCTGCTGTTGTTTTTCGTCCGCAGCATCAAACATTGATGAATGACTTTATAAATGGATTCTCCAGCTTCAAACCTCATAACCCACACAGGATGAGGTAGCTACTCATCAAATTAGTACCTGTTATAAGAAAGAAACCTGTTGTGCACGTCCCATTTATTAGCTGTGAATCATCATCATACTTGTAATGACGTGTTATGTCAATCTGTTGTTGGCGTAAATGTGCACTTACTGGCATTCATGATCGATTACTTCCAGGAGAGGCTCAAGGTGGTCAAATTCCGACCGTTGGCAGTCCAATCTAAATGATTCCTCACAGTCGTCAGAGCAAGCACCAGCGGAGGGCTCCTCCTCTCCGCCGAGGCCGGGTCGAGGACGGTCGCGGGGCAACGTACGCCGTCCGAGCAGAGGTGTAAGGAGCGAGCCCACTTCTGATCGTGGAAGGTAACCAAACATCAACACAGAACTCTCAAGTATGGCTGTAAAGTCTGATACTCATGACTATTACCGTAGGTCCTACTAACAAGTGACCTGTTGTAATTATTATTTTTTTTTTTTTATTCCGTCATATTACCCTTCCACTCTCAGGAAAGCTGAGGGATCATATTAATATCTGATGCTGTCGATGGACATAGTTTGCTTTCATCCTTGTAGTTTGGTTGGTTTGACCTCCATACGTCACAATGATGAATGGGTAGAAACTACTACTACTTTTCTTAAAATCTACTTTGACTAAATCTGTTGCTGGACCAGAGGCCTGCACCCAAAGGTTCAACTGAAAGCTTTTACACCAGCCCAAACGAACAAAACCAAGCGGGCAAATGCACCAGAATTTTTAAAATTTGAATTTGAACCGGACCAAACGGAAGCACCGATATATTAAAATCTAACTCCGGCCAAGAAAATGAAGTGTGGGATACACCTCCTTTTGAAAGCAGGGAAATTAGACCATAGCAGCATCAAAGATAACAAGATTCAGCCAAAAAAATGTGAGCCCACCAATAGAAAAGAAAATAGGCAGGGAAACGGTAGAGCCAACAAGCTGTATAAGCTCTACCTGGTTAAATTCAGAGGCAGCACCTATGCTGTACATAATAATTCTTTAAAGGTGCACACATGTAGCCCTCTGTGCCTACACAGACACGTTTAGAATACAGTGCTGCTGTGACATCGCTGCTCTGCTGTGTCTCTGAAGGAGAGGAAACTTCAGCCAGAGGAGGAGAGAGAACCCGAGGTCATGGGACAAATCTGCCGGAAGCAGTCGTGTAAGTAGCTTGTGAGCAGTAAATGTATGTGTTTGCAAAGTTCACTTTGTTGTGTACTGACTGTGTGTGTGTGTGTGTGTGTGTGTGTGTGTGTGTTTTGTATAGAATGCACAAAGTCAGTCGCCTCCTCGTCAACCGTCTCCTCCTCCTGAGCTCGGCCTGACGAGCTTCCCTCCTCTTCCTCCGGCAAAGACTGCCATGGCAACGGTACAGGCAGCTAACGGCAACATCAAGGTGACCAAGTCTCTCTTTTTGTCTGACACACACACACACACACACACACACACACACACACACACACACACACACACCCCCCCACAGTGCGTTTCACTATCTTTGTGGGGACCCGTCATTGACTTAATGCATTCCCTAGCCCCTTACCTTAACCATCACAACTAAATGCCTAACCTTAACCCTTACGCTCACCATAACCTAATTCTAACCCTAATCCTACAACCAAGTCTTAACCCTCAAACAGCCCTTTAAACTTGTGGGTCCAGCATTTTGGCCCCACAAAGCTGTTGGGGAAGTACACTGGACTCCCGGTTTTTGGACCAGACAGACAGACAGACAGACACACACACACACACACTCACCTGACTCTGCTCAACAAGGATCCTCATCTTGTAGTTTAGTTTAAAACCCAGACTGTGTAAACCCTTGACATTGGTCTCTCTTTTTTTCTGTTCTTCACAGATTCCAGTCAAAATCAGCAGCCTGTGTGCATCGGTGCCAACAAAGTCTCAAGAGCCTCAACCAATCTCAGAGCAGTAAGTAACTCAGAGGCAGCAGCTGGACGATGATTTACCTCTGCATTAGACTCTGCATCTGGCTAGATGGCTATTTTTACATTCTTTACTTTTCCCTTTTACTCAGCATGATCAGAGCCACAGCACAAGCTCCTTTTGATGTGTTTTTCTTTCGCTTGCCTCGCCCGCAAGATATTTCACGTGTAGACTTTTATCCGTTTTCCAGTTGTCATGGGGCCAGCTATGCTCAGAGCTGTGTGTAGTGAGTGTGTTCTGCTCGTCTCTGTAGGAATGTGACGGAGCGTGCCGAGACGACCAGCGAGGCCAAGCCAGCTCAGCTTACACAGGAACCAGTCACAGTAAGACTTGTTTATGGTGTTGAATTGTTTCTTCTATTTTCATTTAAGAACTACTCTATTTGAAGTGCCAGATTTCAGTCTGTCCTGTATTATTGGTAGTGGGTTTTTAAACACCTTGGAATTGAATCAAAGAAAGGAGGATTCAAGAACATAATTGAATAGTAATAATCAGATATACTGTATATGAAATGTTGACCTCTGACCTTCTGTAAGATTCTTTATGAGCATTGAAAATAGGGCAAATATGAAATAACAGCTGTGTTATCCTGTGAAATTTACAAGCATGTGGCTTGTTGGTTTTGTAGCTTGAAGCCAAAAATAATCGAAAGGCAAATAGGTAAAATTTCTAAGAGTCTTCTCTGACCCCAGTATGTTAATAGAGGGGATAAAAGATCATTTGATGTTAGTAGATATTAGATATCAGATCTGTTTGATGAGAACTGTGTTTGAAAGCCATTAATGTGCATGAGAGGAAAGGTGTGAGAGCCTCTTGACACCATCTTGTTCTCTGATTGGCCAGGAGTCCAAGAGGCCAAGCTACGCCCAGATCTGCCAGAGAGTGTCATCCAATGAGCCGGCGCCGCCCGCCGACCTCGCTCCTTCAGAGGCAGCGCACATCCCAACGTTTCCGGGCCAGGCATCCAAACCAGATGTGTTGCCACAGTAATCGTATTGGGTGTCATATAAGCTGAAATCATTGTACTGTTTTATTACGCAAACCTGCTGCACGTTTTCTGTGAGTAATAATCCGCGTGTACAGAGTGATGTGGCATCACTCGGTGCAGGAAGATGCTGCATTAACCACCAAACAGCCTTTAAATCAACTCCATTTAGGTCTGGATCTAGAAACTTTAGCCTTTATATACACAGCTGACCATGTGCGGGGGGGGTGTCAGACTGCTGGCTGGTTCAGGACAGGACGAGCTCGTGTGGGTCTGAGCTCGCCAGCCACTCAGGATGTTTATGCCAACTTTTAGTTTTTAGAGCGGAAGCTGGAAAGAATCTGTAAATGTTGATCTGCAACTTTTACGTTTTTTTTAGTTTTATTTCTTGGTTTGTAGTTCAGATGAGTTTATTGAGAGCCAGGTTTTGATTTAGTCTTGTTTTGCTGATGGCTCTTCTTTTCCTGCTGTTTGTGTGTGTTTGATGTTTTCTCGCTGTACAGGATGTTCCGCCATGACTTTGTTTTTTATTTGTTTTTTTTCATACATCTGTGTTATTCTTTAGTCTACAGGGCCGCTGTGGGCACACATGATGCTGTTTCATTAAATGTAAGTACTAGTCGCCAAGTTTGTTTCCATTTGCAGACGTTGGTGAGATGTCCAGGCTTGTAATGAACCAAGTTCCAGTGTGTTTTAGTGAGTTCTGGTAGGATCAGACCTGTATTGATTTGATCTTGGAATCAAATTGAACTTCAAAAGCACTGAATATCACTACTTTATCTCTGCACGACTTTTTAATTTCATTTTAGAATTTAATTTATGTCCTAATTTTTATTTACGTTGGATATGAGTGCTTTTGTGTGTTAAAGCTTTAGTCTCACCTGTGTGGAGTTCAAGTGTACCCCCGTGTCACAGCGTCCAGTGTTTTAGACACAGGTAGGCTCGGTTCAGGTCGTCCCATGGAGCTTCTGGCTGGGTGTAGTAGTTACTCAGTGTCCGTAAACGAGCATCTTGAACTGCACTGATTCCAATGGTCTTTTGTTTAAAATATACTATTTTAAATGTGAAACAGTTGTCCTGGAGAAAGAGCCGGCGTAGTTGTGGCACGTTACTTGGTCTGTACAGATGTACATATTATTGAACAAATATTAAAGTGCCTTTCAAGTTAAAATGATTAGTTTGTGTTTTATATATGTTGATTCAAAGCTAATCAGTCTGATTAATCCAAGCCTGTCTTCACCAGACAAATGCTGTTTTTCTTTATTTATTCAAAGGTACACTGTGTAGGAATTTCTCCCATCTACCGGTGAAATTGTATTTTGCATTCAAACGAATAGTGCTCTCTAGCGCCTCGCGTTTTCAACTACGGTAGCTGTTATGTACCAAGAAGCTATGACGACATGTCTTCCAATTTTCGCTTTTTTTTGGTGATGAGGATTCCTTCTCCTGTGGCTCGGCATAAGTACGATCCTCCATTATGAAGTGAAGTGCAGCTTTCAAATGTTACCGGGGCGGTGACCAGCGCCTCTCACTGATCTCCTTCTCCGTTTCAGTCACGTGACGCTGGCTCTGAACCAAAACGCGTTGTGGATTGGCTAGACAGGTCGGCTAGTGCTCTATGTCCCTCTCAGCCATTATAGTTTCTCAAAAGGACACGGAAGCCTCCTTGGACTTGCCCGTCCAATGTAAATACAGATAAGAAATTCTTCGCTTACGAGGATACGTCCGATCATTGGCAGAGGTCATTTTACACCAATGAGGACGTATTTATGAATGAAGACATTGATTTTAGCTAATAAAATACTTAAAACACTACACAGTGTACCTTTAAGCTTTAACGTCTTTCACGACATCCTCTGCTGTGAACTTCTGCTGCAGTCTCTCACGCACAGTCACAGCCCTGAATGCCTGCCTGATGTTCACACCCTTGGTTGTGGTTCTGTCTTCTAACCAGCAGATGGCAGATCAGTCTCATTAGAACAGTCTGTTCCCCATTATGTGGCCCCACCACTTGTTTACAATAAGGATGATTTGATTCCTGGAAGGCTATAGGCCTAATGAATGTGATGAATAATACTAATGAAATTCACTGTATTAGAGGGACAAATTGATGATCACTTATGTGTCATTGCCACATTAGGCTTGTTCCATCATACTGGACTTAATTAAAAGGCTGCTTTTAATATTAATCACATTATTCTGTTGAGGTTACATTTCCACATGCAGATGTTGAATAAAGAATGGCCACATTTAAAGGCAAAGGCCAGAGCAATGGAGAAGGTGGGCAATCTGTAAAACAGGATGGGTCACAAACTTTGCGTTCTGTCTGTTTTGACATAATTCCTTCTGGCTACATAGAGCAGGAAGTTGGGCAAAATGAAGTCAGTAGAACATATTTGAAAAATGTATTTTCTTTTTTCTATGCATGCCTTAAAGTTTGCACCAGTAGGTTGTGTTTAAAGGAATACTTCATACCCTCAAAATGATCATTTGCATATCGTGTTACCTTGAATTCTGGAAGAAAACGGTGAACAAAGAATTGAAGTAATCGCAGCCCCTTATTCCTTCAATTCATCAAGACTTCTCCGTTTTTGGATTCTTCGTTTACCATTTTGAGGGTTAAGTATTCCTTTATGCTAATCGAAAAGGTATTTGTGAGGTTGTGCCCCGACAAAAAAAAAAAAATTAAGGAAAATCCATCTGCTGATGAAGGCCACACGTTGTGGTTGAAAGCCTTTTGTAAAAACAAATTAGGTAGACTTTGTGCTGAGATTTTCAACAAGGAAACTATTCAAGGGCTTCAACTAAGAACTATTTTCATTGCTGATTAATCTGTGGATTATTATCTTGATTAATGGATTAGTTGTTTGGTCTATAAAAAAAAGTGTGCCTTGTTTTGTCCACAACTCAAAGATATTCAGTTTACTGTCAGAGGAGAGAAGAAACTAGAACATATTTTAGAAGCTGTGATCAGATAATTATGACAGTAATCCATCATCAAAATAGTTGGCGATTGATTTAGTCGATTAATCTTTGCAGCTCTCACTTTTGTATTTTTGAATGCATTATTTAAATAAAGATAATTAAACTAAAGGTTTGGGGGAATAAATAAGATAAGAAGAAAAAAATGAAATGCTTGTCAAATAAATAGAGTATGTAGGTCGTATATCAAAAACAGATTAGTGGTTCAGGTGGAAAACTACACCGTCACTGTTTGTTGTAGGTGTGGTTGCTCGCGGCGCCCCCTGCCGGTGATGACCGCCACCGCCTCCTCCCTCCGTAGAGTCACGTGACACCAGCGGCAAGAAGCTGCAAACGGCTGCGCGAGCCTCCTCCTCATCATCACTACCACCACCACCATCACAACCACCGCAACAGCAGCGTAGAGAGCCGACCGAGCAACCGGGATCTTTACCGATTCGAGGAGCCGGGCGCCATGGCGGGCCCCCGTTAAAAGCGAGACCCAGATTTATTCTCTTTGTTCTCCCCTCGACGCCTCGTAGTCTTTCCGCGCCTCCGCCGAGGAGGGGCCGCCGAGGAGAAGCTCTCCCTTTCCGAGCGAAGGAGGAGGCAGGAGTAACGTTAAGCAACAGCAGCAGCGGCGGCGGAGGAGGCGGCAGCAGTTGAACCGGGGAGGTGTTTTTTTTACGGAACAAGCCGAATGGCGGACCGTGAGGCGTCGCCGATACCGTTGGAGATCCGAGCCCGGCTAGCGGAGCTGGAGCTGGAGCTGTCAGAGGGTAAGAAATTATTATTATTTTTTTTTAAATGGGGCGATAAAAAGCCTCATTCCCCCTCCTCTTTTCCCTCGTTATCTCATCAACACCACCATCATCATCACCATCCACACCGGGAGCCTACCTACTAACGGAATCTAACCGTTCATTCCTGCGGCCCCCTCCTCTTCCTCCTCTCGTTTTCCTCCCGCTCCTCCCATCCAGATGTTTGTCAGCCAGGGACCGGCCTGGCTAGCTCTGTGCATCCGGGAGAGGATGAGGGCAGAGCGGGAACACTGCGGGATTCGGCCGCTGCTCTTTGTCTCCGCGGCGGTACCGTTTAAAAAAAAACACACACACACACACCCGACCGGCCGGCCGGCCCGTCTGCCCGTTTTGGGTCCGAAAACCAACCCGTTGTTTGACCTTGAGATGTTGACACAATCAGCTTACCTGTGTGTGTGAGTGTGTTTTTTTTGAGTGTGTCTGTGTAGGGGTGGGGGGGGGGCAATAGCATTGCGATGCAACGTTGCGTGACAGCGCAACACGGAGGGGCAGTTTGGCTTTTGATGCCCGTGATCTCAGCCTCCTGCCTCTGTGTTTTTGGGCCTGCAAAATAATGAGGAGGATACTTGGGAATATTTATCACTCACCCTCACCCTTCTTCCTCTCCTCTCTTTCCATAACACAGATACAAACTCTCTCTTTCTATGGGCCACTGAATCTCAATCACAGCAATCCAGCCTGCTGTTTTTTTCTTCTTCTATATAACCCATCTCAGATACGAACATGGCATTTCTGCCTTATATAATGGAGATGGCATATTTTATTCATACAGGCTCGCGGAAGGCCTACATTGTGAGGGAGAAAACCTAGATACATGCTGGATGTGAGCCACCCTGTTGCCTGAAATGTCCACTTATTGTGGATTCATGTGTGCTATATTACGTACAGAGATTTGTGTAATTGTGATCTGTCGCAGCAAACCAGGCTTAATTATGTTGCTTTGCAGCAAAAAAAATCAGATATTGCGCGGTTGAAGGTGATGTAGATTTGGCTTTACTCATCTGTCACTTATGTCAGGTCTGCAGTGAAACCTGCCTCCTCACCTGCAGTGATGTGCAGCTGAAAATACAGTCTCAGGATCTCCAGGATAACGTGGAATAGATGCAGTTTCACGGTGTAAATTCTGAATAATTTAGCATGAAAAGAGGGGTTACATTTATACGTAGAGACAATCTGGAATCTGTATGCTTTCATCAAACTGTCCCTTTTCCTTCTGATCAGTCTCATCATTTATGAAAGCCTTTATTTTCTTTCACTGCAGTGACACACGCACACACACACACACACAGAGGTAAAACTATAGCAGCTGCAGGCCTATTGGAGCTCCTAATCCAGCCGATAGTGTTTATCGGCTGCTGCTGGCAGATGTTATTAATGATGGAAACGGCGGGAGGAAGTGGAAACGTCTCGCCCGAACGTCAGACAGAATGAAACACTCCAAGCATCCAGGTTTGTGTGTGTGTGTGTGTGTGTGTGTGTGTGTGTGTGACTGGCAGGGTTATTGGTGGATCACAGCGGGATGAAGCCTGACAGGTCTCCTGATAGTGTAATGGAAAGTTTGTGTGTGTGTTTGTGTGTATGTGTGTGTGTGTGTGTGTGTGTGTGTCCCAGTCACTGGTGCTCAATGAAAACAGAGAGTGTTTGAATGTGTCTTGGTTTGTGTGTGGTCATTACAAAATAAGAGCATGGTGTGCAGTAGATGAGGCATCATTTTTTTTTTTTTTTTGAGTACTTGATTGATTGTTTAGTTTCTAAAATGTCATTAAAAAAAAAAAAAGTCCATCACAAGTGATGTCTTCAGACAGACAAACACTCCAAAACCCAAACATGATCAGTTTACCGCTGAGACAGTCTGCCAATTAATTTGATTAAGCAAGCTTACAGAAATATAACCAGCAACACTTTTGATCATCAGTTAATCGTTTTTTTTTCCAGCAAAAATACCAAAAATTCACTTTATTGGCCCGTTTGTGATTTCCTAAATTAAATAACATCTTGAAAACATGCAAAGGGAAATCAAGATGTTGGCATTAATTCAGACACCGTTTTGAACCAGAAAGTGTTTGAAAAAAGCAGTTGAAGCCAGAGAACATTTTGGGTTTTTGCTTGATAAATGACTTAACAGGATTAACTGATCATCAAATTGTTTACTTAACTAAACATTTCAGCACTAGTACAATCAATTGATAAGAGGAAGCATCCCATAATTCAACAAAAAATACATCTGGCAGGGAAGAAAAACAAGTATTCTCAAACATTAACAACGTTTTCAATCCACAAAGACGTCTGTGTTTAAATAGGGAGCGTGACTGAGGAAACTGAGCCGTCGCTGTTATTTTATATGCAGAGAAATGAACCCCAGGCAACAATTTCCTGTCCGATTCGGTGTGATGAAACTTTTTATTCATCGTCTTTGAGAACACGAGCCGACACTCCACCTGTTTATTAGATAAAGTCAGCAATCAGCTGAGCTCTGGCAGATAAGCCTCTCTCCCGCTCCCTCGCTTAGTGTCGCCTAAATCACATCATCTCTGCCGTATTACTGTGACGTCTGGGCATTAAGGCGCTGTTCACTGGCGTTTCGGAGCATTTAGCTCGGTGCTCTTATGCAGAGTGACTTGCAGATGGGACAAACGGAGCTGTCAATGGACTTGTTGGATGATAGCGGGAGAGGATCTGGGAGCTTTAAGACTCTTTAACAGACCCTGGTGGTTCAGTAGCTGTCAAACTCCAATGCTGAGATGTCCACCAGACTTTAAAGGTCCCCTGACATGGTGCTCTTTGGATGCTTTTATATAGGCCTTAGTGGTCCCCTAATACTGTATCTGAAGTCTCTTTTATATAGGCCTTAGTGGTCCCCTAATACTGTATCTGAAGTCTCTTTTATATAGGCCTTAGTGGTCCCCTAATACTGTATCTGAAGTCTCTTTTATATAGGCCTTAGTGGTCCCCTAATACTGTATCTGAAGTCTCTTTTATATAGGCCTTAGTGGTCCCCTAATGCTGTATCTGAAGTCTCTTTTATATAGACCTTAGTGGTCCCCTAATACTGTATCTGAAGTCTCTTTTATATAGACCTTAGTGGTCCCCTAATACTGTATCTGAAGTCTCTTTTATATAGACCTTAGTGGTCCCCTAATACTGTATCTGAAGTCTCTTTTATATAGGCCTTAGTGGTCCCCTAATACTGTATCTGAAGTCTCTTTCCCTAAATTCAGCCTTGGTGCAGAATTACAGCCACAATGAGCTTTACTTAGGATGTGCCATTTCTGTGTCTGTAGCTTTAAATGCTATTGAGGAGGAGAGAGGGGGGGCAAGGTGGAGGGTGGGGGTGTGGCCTTGACCAACTGCCACTTCGCTCGTTTGCAAGCCTAGGATGTCTCTCTCTTTCTCATGGGCAGGCCAAATTCTCTGGGCGGGCAAAGCAGAGAAAGGGGAGGTAACCTTTCCCCTTATGACATCATAAAGGGAAGATTCCAGATCGGCCCATCTGAGCTTCCATTTTCTCAAAGGCAGAGCAGGATACCCAGAGCTCGTTTACACCTAGACCTCAGGCTGGGGGAACGCATATTAATGTTAAAAAACCTCATAAAGTTAAATTTTCATGCCATGTGACCTTTAAAGTACCCGTTAAAGTCTTGCATGATGAAGCTGTAGTGCCTCGTGCTGTGTTTAATGTCCTCTGGAGTTTTCTGGTTGTGCACGTAGACTGTAAAAAGAATGGAACGTAACCCATTGGTTTGTAAACTGCCGTTTTAAAGCCGGGAGTTTGCATTTTGGCTGTCGCTATCTTGGTATTTTTGAGCCAGAAGTGACCATATTTGGACGCGGCTAAGCCAGTGTTGTTTATGGTTTCAATGCCGCTAAGCTAAACGCTAAAAGAGGGAAAGTCGCTGATTTTCAACCCTTTCAAAGCGAGTCATCCAGCGGTGTTTTGACGGTCCGGATACTGGTGCTGTTCATCTGCATGTACGGCAGTACAGAAAATCTGCAGACTTTCCCTTAAGTTACCAGCTAACGCCAGTGGTAGCTAGCTAGCTTGTTTGGAAGAACGCTGAACAAGACCTTTTCAGACGACCAAATCTTCCAGTTGACTTTGCTGTGAAAACACAAAGTGGGAGGGTCAAAGTTTCAGATGAAAACACCGACAACAGCCAAAAACAAGTTGAGTTCTAATTTATTGTCCACAGTGTTAGCATGGTTAGCATTGCTAAGCCTCTGTCCTGATTGACAGGTCAGTGCTTAGCCACGCCCCTAAAGCATCCCCCGGCTTCATGGTCTGTTTTAAAATAAATGGAACCATAATTTACAAAATGAACATCATGCTGTATTGAAGAAGACTTGAAACTAGCAATTGAGGCCATAAACTCGTGTTGAAAAGGTTTACTGCGGTAATAAATCAAGAGAGAAGTAGACTCATTTTCTCACAGAATCTCAAGAATTATTTTTTGGAGCCAGTGGAGTCACCGACTGCTGGAATTTAGATACGCAGTGGCTTCTCTTTTTCAGGCCCGGACGTTGTCGCCTAGTTGTGCATTGTTTTTGCCATGCTGAAGCATTGTGTGTGTGT
>NC_135876.1:23124349-23249349 GCF_031162955.1 Sander vitreus | reverse complement strand
CAGATATTCTATAAACAGACTATATTTGTGGTTATTGGCCATTTGATTGTTGTTAACTGCACAAAAATGTTCATGCATTTTAATATGAGTGTAAAGTCCTCGTTTTGTTATGCTCTGTTTTCTTTCCTCAGGCTTATCACCGAGAGATTTAATACTGCACTTTCGACACAAGGTAGAACATTACTGATGAACAATAATTTTAAGCTGTAAAATGTGTCTGCTGGTAATGGTTCAGTAATTCTTTTCTTTTTTTGATCTTCGTAGATTCTCATCCTCTTCAAGCTCATTCTGCTGGAGAAGAAGGTACGATTACAAACAAATCGTTTCTCTTTTCTAGCATTGCAGAACTTATGAAAATCTGTTTCTGATTGTTCTGTTGTTTGTGCTTGCAGGTCCTGTTCTACGTGTCTCCTGTCAACAGACTAGTAGGAGCTCTGATGACCGTTTTATCACTGTTTCCAGGTCAGAAACTCCAAAAGATCTCCTCTCCTCTTGCACTTTACATTAGGCATTTGTTAAGATGGTGCATGGGGAGTTTAATATGCATCTGTACAGAGGAAAAACGGATGAAAAAAGACATAAAAACACAGTCTCTGCATTGACACAAAAGCCTTACAAAGTTTTGCTAATGTCAAAAATTGGCAAATCAGTATCAGGTCGATAATGTATCGAAATATATTCTTAGAAAATGTAACCACTGATCGTGTGACTTCGTCCGCAGGTGTGCAAGATGTTTAAATAACCCTAAACATCAAACAGTTTTGACGTAACATTTGAAGCAACAGAAAAGGGAAATGAAAACAGTAGTCGAGTATAATATATATATAACGAAAATGACATTTAGTTATGAAGCACCTTTCATCACACGTAAACTCCAAATGCTGTACATTTTACACTTTACTGGACAAAATATTCAAATATAGGTACACACATGAGAACAAAGCATGAACAACAAAAATAAGATTACAGTATAAGCATCAACAGATGGACGCAAATGTATTTTATTGCCTCAGTATTTTGATAATGAACTCTCATTCGTAAAAGGAAGAATAGTCTCGCTGGAAGAATCGGGACATTTAAGAACTAGCTAACCTTTTTCCTTATGTCAAACAGAAAAGCAGTAGAGTAGCAAAATGCATTAGTAGTGATTAAGGGGACTGAGATGAAAACACTGACATTTTGATGTGATGTGATTTGTGCAGGTATGATCGAGCACGGCCTGGTGGACTCGTCCCACTACCGGCCGAAGAGCAGCGTGACGGAGGACCTGAGTCTGGCGGAGAGCGTCTCCGGAGCCGAGGAGTTTGTCTCCGTGTCCGTCAGCGACATCGCCAACACCAAGCTGGGGACGGAGGCGGGGGAGACCACCCAGCCGGCCGCGGGGTCTCCGTCCTCCGGGAACAGCACCGAGGGGGACAACCACCTCCTCAAACCCCCGTCACGCACCTCTCCAGAGTCCTCGGAGAGCGACTGGGAGACTCTGGACCCCAGTGTGTTGGAAGACAGTCCCAAAGAGGCAGCCGAGGGGAAAGGGACGCAGCTCCTGGACGCCTTCGACTCCAAGCCGGGGACGCCCATCACCGTGCAGCCACAGTCAGGCAGCGGGCAGGGAGGGGTGGTCCAGGGCCTGGTGTCTGGTCTGGAGGAGGATCAGTACGGCCTGCCGCTCCCCATCTTCACTAAGGTAACACTCACACTAGTCTATATAAACGACAATACATTTAGGGGATTGCTCCGGTGCCGCTCAGAAATTCCACCAGATGTTCTTCTTTTCAGCCAGATGTCCGTCACCTTCCTCTTTCTTTGTGTTGGAATTCTAACCTCTGGTGGATTTGTGAGGACTATGGTTAACTGCTCCTCAGATCTCTGCAGGGTAAATCCAGACAGCTAGCTAGACTAATTGTCCAATCTGAGTTTTCTGTTGCACGACTAAAACAACTTTTGAACGTACACGTTCCACCAAAACAAGTTCCTTCCCGAGGCGATTTTGCAGCGGCACCGTGCGAAGCTTAGCTCCGCCCAAGACGATTGTGATTGGTTTAGAAGAAACCAGAGCACGTTTTTCTCTCATCCTGGAATGCTGTGTGGACTAGAGGATGGATACCCGAACCGAGCCCGTTGGGACCAGACGGTACCAGACGGTACCCGCCGGTACCCGCCGGGCCAGGCCGGGTTCGGACAGATATTTAGAAATGATGTTCGGGTTCGGGTCGGGCTCGGTCACATCAGCGCGATAAGGCATTGAACATTTTTTATTTAAAAAAGCTCATTATGTAGGTGCGTGCCTGTGTTAACGTGAGCTTGTTGCCCCGTGTGCGCTGATGACCTCATCTGTTGACATTTCTGAATGCCTTCCTACAGTTGCTTAATAAAAGCTTTCCACACAAACAAACGTACACATGTCATTAGTATGAGAAAAAAATGAGTCTCGGTTCAGGCTCGGATATAAATATCTTAATGCCTGTTGGGCTCGGGTCGGGTTCGGTTACTGCTCTATCGGACGCGGGCCGGGCTCGGCCCGATCCGCACTCTAGTGTGGACTAGCCAGACCCTCCTTCGCAGTGCTGTCGAGGAATGTGGTTTTTATATATATTTTATATTAATGATCGTCCGTTACATTCAAGCCAGTGCCAAATAAGAGTTGATACAAAGCTAATTAAGCCTATCATGTTAGAGCCCCTGAAATTTGGTATGAAATCTATCAAATACTGTATTTTTTGCAGCAAGTCTGTTGTATGTATTACAAAAATTGATCTCAATGTGTGAACTTTTCATGTTTCCTCACACTTTTGGAGTACCTAAAAGATAATAAAAAACAAACAAACAGTAAAACCATTCTCACAGCTCAAACCACACACTCATTAAATAATGGCCTGTGTGTGTGCTTTGAGTTCCAGCAGGATATTAGCTCACATTAACACACAGTGACCTTTGCCTTTCGTTGCCAGGGTTACCTGTGTCTGCCCTACATGGCCCTGCAGCAGCATCACCTCCTGTCAGACGTGACGGTGCGCGGTTTCGTTGCCGGGGCGACCAACATCCTCTTCCGTCAGCAGAGGCACCTCAGTGATGCTATCGTTGAGGTAAGTCCTGCTGCATGTCTAAATGATTTTATCTTCATGGAAAATGTTAGATATTATAGACTTAAAGGGAACACAACTAACAAACAGACTGAAGTACCTCAAATAACCCCACTTTAAAAGATCCCAACTGTCACTTTAAATTACACCTTAAGGGCACTGCATGAAGCGCATGGTGCAGGTGCGTTTAGGGCGTGTCCAAATCCACTTTTGCTAGTTTAATGGCGGAAAAAAGTGTCCGTGCGCCGGGCGTATGGTTCAAAAGTGTTGTACTTAGTGTCTTCATTAATTCATAGGTGTGTTTTGGGCGTAACATGCAATAAACCAATCAGAGTGTCATCTCCCATTCCCTTTAAAAGCCAGGCGCATTTGGACCTTGGCACATTGCTATTATGATGGCGGATTTGCACCGTAATATTTTTATTTGTTATCTTTTACATGTTTGTGTGCTGCTGCACAAACGGTCTTAAACTAGCAAAGACACACCGCGCCGCGCCGGGTGCAAGATAGGGCCCTCAGGCTGCGTTCAGACTGCCTGCGTCGGCCGTCAAGACGGTCCGGCAAAAAACGCAGGTCTTTCCATTCAATTTGAATGGGGGTAGTGCGTTTAGGTTGCGAGGGGGGGGAGGTTTGCCGCAGGGGGGACACTCAAAAAAAACGCAGCGGGCCTGCGGAGAAGAGTTGAGACCGACTCAAGTTTTGGAGAAACGCAACCCGACATCACGCTGTGGCGGCCAATCATGTAACCGGGGATCAGACTTGTGGGTGTGTTTTGAGCTACGTTTTTAGGCGGTGTGAGAATCCCGTACAGGAAACGAGAAGCATCACTGCCTCTATTGCTGCCACAAGAATGTTTTAAAACGCTATGAGGTGAAAAACAAGCACTGAACTGCCCGGGAGTTTGTGTTAAGAGCCGAATGTTTCCTGCAACAACAAAGCACTCGCTAGGTCTCGCTCGTCTCTTTTCTTTCTCTCTCTCCTGTGAAATCAAGCTGCCTGCAAGTGCAGTCAGAAACGTCGAAATCTATAAATGATCTGACGGAAAACAGTAATTGTGAAATATAAAGTGTACTTGTGCTTTGTTGGGGGAGAGTTTAAAAACACAACAGGACGTCACGCCGCAGGGGGCAACACGCAATGAAAACGCAGCGGGCCTGCGGGGAAAAGTTGAGAGCGACTCAACTTTTGGAGAAACGCGACCCGCTGTCATGCTGCGCTGGCCAATGATGGGACCGCAGATCAGACTTGTCGGTGTGTTTTGGGGCGATGTGAGAGTCCCGTACAGGACACAGGAAACATCACTGCCTCTGTCGCTGCTGAATGCACCTTAAAGTGTATATTTAAGTTCCTGACAGTAACTACTGTGTGTTATGTGTTGTAGGTGGAAGAAGCTGGCGTCCACATCCAGGACCCCGAGCTCCGGAAGATCCTGAGCCTGACGACGGCGGACCTACGTTTCGCCGACTACCTGGTCAAACACGTGACCGAGAACCGCGACGACGTTTTCCTGGACGGGACGGGCTGGGAGGGTGGAGACGAGTGGATCCGAGCCCAGTTCACCCTCTACCTCCACTCCTTACTGTCCTCCGCATTACAGCAAGGTGTGGAGACTCAGGCAGTCACTAAGTTGTTCTTTTCTGTCTGTAACTCCCTCACCATTCATTCATTCATTCATTCATGCATTCATTTATTGTGTCACTCTTTGCTTCCCTCTCACTTCTTCATCAAGGGTTCAATTCCTGACCTGCGGCCCTTTGCTGCATGTCATTCCCCCTCTCTCTCCCCTTTCATGTCTAAGCTGTCCTGTCACAAATAAAGGCATAAAATGCCAAAAAAAATGATCTTACAAATGATCTTAAATACATTTGATCTACATTGAAGTATTAAATTATTTTAAGTACAGTCTCACTTTTTAGTTTTTACCTTATAATGTTTACTCTTAATAAATGTCATTTAAAAGAGCATACATACAGTTCATACATAATGTTTTTTCCAACATGTGGACAGAATAAATTCATAATATCCCTAGTGCCACCAACATTTTGGACAATTGTTTGTCTTGGAATCTTACTGTATATACAGTTTAATTGAAAACATTGCCTACTGGTATCGGTGATTGAGCGGTGGCTTTCACTTTTTTTAGATGTCAGAGTGTCCTTTGATAGAATTACTATTATTATTAATAAATACTGATGCTCCACAAACAGCTATGAAAATGGCCCCTGTCTGACAGTTCTGGACTATACAGTGCAAAAGTAGCAACAGTGAGTGTGTTCTTGGGCTAAAACATGCAAAAGCACCAAAATGGCACAAAAGACAAGAAAATACAAAATGTATGTACATGTTTTTTTGGGGTTTTGTGTCTATATTTTTAGTCAGTTTTGAATTTATTTATTTAGTTTTTCAATTAAAACTCACTACTTCATTCAAGTTGTGATGAGTTGAGTCACTAGTATTCAAAGAGACTCATCTTCAGAGATGTAACTGCTCATGATAGGAGCTGGTATCATTGCGTCTTGCACACACACAGTGATCATCAACACGTAATGGCCTCTGGAGAGAAAATTACAGTAAATCCAGTTCTAACCTAAACATCCAAAGGAGGAACCAACTGCAGAGAATAGTGAGCATGGCCTCAAAAATTATAGGGAAGCCACAAAAGCACTTAAACAGTATTTATGAGGACGCATTACAAACAAAGCTGAGAAAATGATTAGTGACCACTCCCATCCATTACACAGCGAATTTGAACTCCTACCCTCAGGGAGGCGTTTTAGAGTACCAACAGCAAATAGAAACCTCTTTAAGAAAGCCTTGATCCCCAATGCTGTGAAGATGCTAAATAACACTGGGAACTGTACTTAAGAATGGAATGTAGGGCGAGGCAGACTTCTGGGTTGCAGGTTTTATGCGCAGCAAGCATTTTTAGTAGGCTATATTCATCAATCTATTTACTTATTTACTTTTGTAAATGTAACCTTTGTAAGGTCACTTTTTATGAAATGTATTGTCTGTTTTGTTCGTCTTGCCTATGTACTGTTTGTAACGTCCTGTCTCGCTTGTATTGTATTCTTGGTGAAACCGAAGAAAAATGTTCACATCTGTGGACAATGACGTTTTCCGTATTCGTGATCGTGTCCACTGACTCCAAGCTTCTCTTTTGTTTCAGATAACGAGCGGCTGCTGGCGGATTACGGCGCCCCTTTCGTCACAGCCTGGAAGATCACCCACAACTACCGCGTGTGGTACAGCAACAAGCATCCCGCCATGGCCGCCATCACCCCGGGGTAGGAATGAGAAACTATTCGTGACGTCATTTTAGCTAAATTTACTCAGCAACATCGAGGGTCGAGACAAATGTCGTCTGTGTCAGGTCTTTAAAAACAATATAAATGGGATGAATGGCTGGGAAAAAAACCCAAAGTATCGGCAAATCAAAAACCACATGTTATGCAGTTGCAAAAACCTTTAAAATTTGGAGTAATAGTGGCCTTGTTTACAGGCATTTTCCCAAGCAACTAAACTGTTCAGATCCAGTATTTATCCAGAATTGAATACAGATTTTATAAAAATATAAATACAATGAAATAACAATGTTTACTTGTGGGTGATCCATACATCTCTGTTGTAGAGATCACTCACTTACCTCATTGTTTTATGTATCCAATGGAAATTGCGGGTATGTGGGATGGAAGGGGAGGGGGTTGAGAATGGCTGGACACTATATTGCTTTTACATTCTTATTTATTTTTTATGTTTTAAATTCTATTTTATTTATTTGCAAAGCACCAAGTGGAATGCCATCCAATTTCATTGTATCCTGTACAATGACAATAAAGAATTCTATTCTATTCTACTCTAGACACCCGTTCCAGGGCCATTACAGTGTTGCTGATGTGAAACTACGACTCTCACAGTGAGTATTCTCATTCTTTCATCTCCTGCTTTGTACATTACAATACATGCAACTTTATCGTCCACTGTCTTTGACTAACTCCTCATCAGCCTTAAATACTGCAACTTTCTGACACAGAACGGCAGAAACAACAACAGTTAAGATAAGATGGACGCACAGCCGCCGGCCACATTCAGCAGCAGAGCTCTGACCTAGTTATTTTTCTTTCAAACTTCATCGAATCAGATTTTTTTCCCCCCAGTAGCTGCGTTGATGTCGTCCTCACCAAAACATGCATGCTGCTGCCCTCATGTGGTGACAAGATGACACTGTAAAGACGAGACGTTGGACAGGTTGAGCAGTAGAAACAGATTGTGTTTTTTACTTCATTTCAGTGTCCTACTCCTTTAAAAAAAAGACAATATAAAAGGTTACGATAAAATCTTAAAATTAGTGGTAAAACAACCATGTTTTTCAATCATTTGAGAACATTTTGCCCAACTTTTGTTCACTTTTACCTAGTTGTTTGCTGTCAGACACCTGTGCTTTTACTTTGAAGGAGAGCTTTGGCCCGTTACAACACTCTTTTGCAGCCCTTAAACATCTGTTAACATGTTAATAGTATTGTGTAACGTTATGTCCGTTGATTCGGCGCATATAGTAATTCATTTAGGAGCACAAATTAGGTTTTGTCTTCCTCTTGACGCTGATTAGGGTCTGTACTTCCTGAAAGGAATCACTCCAAAATAAAAGACTGGAGGAAAATCAAAACTAGGAAAATTTACTGAACAAAAACGCAACACTTTTGCCCCAATTTTTCATGAGCTGAACTCAAAGATGTAAGACTTTTTCTATGTACACAAAAGGCCTATTTATCTCAAATATTGTTCACAAATCTGTCGAAATCTGTGTTAGTGAGCACTTCTCCTTTGCCGAGAAAATCCATCCACCTCACAGGTGTGGCATATCAAGATGCTCATTAGACAGCAGGATTATTGCACAGGCATGCCTTAGGCTGGCCACGATAAAAGGTCACTCTAAAATGTGCAGTTTTACTGTATTGGGGGGAAGTCGGGGGGGGTCTGAAAACTAGTCAGTATCTGGTGTTAGGGTTAGGGTTCATCTGTGAAGAGAACACCTCTCCAAAGTGCCAGACGCCATCGAATGTGAGCATTTGCCCACTCAAGTCGCAAACTGAAGTCAGGTCGAGAGAGAGAGAAAGAGACCATAACTCCAGATACTGACTGGATACAGGATACCCCCCCAATACAGTAAAACTGCACATTTTAGAGTGGCCTTTTATCGTGGCCAGCCTAAGGCACACCTGTGCAATAATCCTGCTGTCTAATGAGCATCTTGATATGCCACACCTGTGAGGTGGATGGATTTTCTCGGCAAAGGAGAAGTGCTCACTAACACAGATTTAGACAGATTTGTGAACAATATTTGAGAGAAATGGGCTTTTTGTGTACATAGAAAAAGTCTTAGATCTTTGAGTTCAGTTCATGAAACTGAACTCAAAAGTTCTCAACATGAAATGCGGGCAAAAAAAAAAAGTGTTGCGTTTATAATTTTGTTCAGTGTAGTTGTGGGCTGGATTTCTTAACATGTAAGGGGCCTGATCTTGTGGCAGAAGGTAGGTTTGGGACTCCTGCTTTAAATAATGTTTTCTTTAGTTTTTAGCGAGAAAAAAACAGTAAATTAGTAAAGAAAAAGGAATAAGAAAGGGGTTTAAAGTAACTATATGTAACTTTTAAATGTTTCTGAAACTGTGTAGTGTCCCATCTGGTGATCATAAATGACCTGTAACAGCAAACGAGACCAACAGCGAAAAGAACGCTATGTTTATATAGTTTTTATTAATGCCTTTGCCCGGGTTAAACAGTCTTTTTAAGTCTCTAAAAGTTGATAAATGAATTCTCCTGTCTTGTCTTAATGCATTTTAGACCACAAATGATTACATTTCCAAAAAAAGTTGTCAGGCTCAGTGCAGCTGTGAATACTTTATACAGTAAATATTACAGAGAGCAGTGTGTTCCTTCATGCGTTGTTTGTGGGTGGATCCAGCAGCTCGCTGGTCACAGTGGTCGAAGGTGAAGTCATTCATTATGAGCGAGTTTTATTCTCGAAAAACTCCGCAGGAGAGACTTCTTCTGCTCCAGCTCAGGTTTCATTCCAGGAAGTGTGGATGAAAGGTGACTCCGTCCACAGCTGAAGCGCCGCTTCTAGAGTTACGCGTCGGATAAACACACACACACACACACACACACACACACACACACACAGCTGAGCGTGTCTCCGTCCCTATCTTAGCTTTATGACGAGATCTGATACTTGGAGCTCTCACTTTACCTTCGGGTGTCGTAAATCCTCAGTAAACAAACAAACTGTGGAGGAAACCTTAAACTTTGTTTAGTTTAGTTTATCGGGGGGGAAGAAAATTCTATCAGAAATGAAAAGACAAAATTCTGTGATGATATCATGATAAAATATAGGAAAAAATGAATGCAAGCTCTGATCTTTACAATGAAATAATTCAGTAACAAATCAATTAAGTCTTTAATATTGCAACACATTTTCGTCCAGTGATATAAGAATTTGTCAAAATGTGATTAAAGGTTTGAAATGTAAGAAATTGACTCATATAAAACCTTTATTTTTATAATCCGCTAACTGATGTTAAAACCTGATTAAATATAAATTAAATAAATAATACAAGACACGGAAGGACAAGAATGTACATAACAATATTAAAGAAGGAACGACGGAAGTCGAGAAGGAATTGCATGTAAAAAAGGACGGAAGAAAGAAAAGAGGGAAGTATGGACAGAAGGAGAGAGGTAAAAGGACGGGAAGATTAAAGAGTAAAAAAGGAAGGAAGGAAAGAAGAATGTGAAGATGTCCCTTAAAGCTACTACACACCGAGCCGATAATCGGCCGTTGGACATCGGCGGGGCGGGCACTGCCGGCAGTCAGACTCAAATGACCCATCTGATTGGTAGAGTGCTAACCCGGAAACGGGGAGCGTGACTAGAGTCTCTCAAAATCTGACGAAAATCTTTTAAACTGACCTTTGTCGATCTGAAATGAAGACAGATTCAGCAACTGCATGGCCTATTTCTCGCTTAAAATGTTTTCAGAAACACGTTTCGGTGAACTATTTTAGTACAATATGAGATCGTATTCTGAACAAGCCGCCATGACAGTCTGTGTTTGAATTTCCGGAGAAACCAGACCCACGTGACGCGTTCGTCCAATCAGCTGCCGGTTTTCATTTTTGGGCGACAATACAGATTAGCGCCACCTGCTGTTATGGAGACGTATTTGTCTCGTCGCTTTGGTGTGTTCCGAGGCACTTTTTTGACCAACTCAGGTAGACTGATCAGTCCAACTGCCTTTTCTGCCGAGGGTCGGCCGTCTGGTCAGTGTGTCTGGGCCTTTAGGGAAACTGTGGTTGGATTTTTTTTCACTATTTTGTGAAGTTTAATGGACCAAACTATTACTCGGGAAACTAATCGACGATTTAAATGCAAATCAGCATTACGTGATTGTTTCGGATTCTTTGTCTGATGAAAAGTGGTGACCGGGTCAGAGCTGCCTCCTCCATGGTGTGTTCACGGACCAGGAAGGGGGTGAAGGGGCACGGCTGACTCTCCGCTCCCCTCACTGCACTATAAAACTTGCAGCGGATGCAGCCGGTATGGTGGTGGTGGGGGGGTGTAGGCAGGAAGTTTGGCACTCGGCCATCGGAGCTTCTCAGGAATAAACACATCTCATTTCCTGCCCTTTAGCTTTGTGTCAGAGCCGCTCTGGGAAAGTGTGTGAGGTTTTCCTACATGTGTTCTCTAAGCGGAGACGGCAGATAAACAGCGTGCTTGGATGTCACAGACGAGTGTTTATATGACTGCCAGAAGCTTCAGGCCTCACAGACGTACATCTCAAAAGGATGTCTAGTCTATACCCACGATGTTCCACTTCCGGGATTGCTCCGGTGCTGCCAGAAATTCCGCCAGATCATGCTTTTCGCCAGGATGTCCGTCACCTTCCTCTTTCTTTGTGTTGTCATTTTAAACTCCGGTGGATTTATGAAGACTGTGGTTAACTGCTCCTCAGATCTAGGCAGGGTAAATCCAGACAGCTAGCTAGACTATCTGTCCAATCTGAGTTTTCTGTCGCACGACTAAAACAACCTTTGAACGTACACGTTCCACCAAAACTAGGTTCTTCCCGAGGCTATTTTGTAGAGGCACAATGGCTCCGTCAGGGCGCTTAGTGCCGCCCATGACGATTGTGATTGGTTTAAAGTAATGCCAATAAACCAGAGCATGTTTTTGTCCCGTCCTGGAATGCTGTGTGGACTAGCAAGACCCTCCTCCGCAGCGCTGTGGAGGAAGGTCTGGCAAAGCGAGACTACAGTCACAATAACTGAAATCACCTGTGTGGGTGTTTAGAGTCTTTAACATGTAGGTAGCCTCATAATAGTAGTAATAATAATAGTTTGGAGACCCCTGTTATAAATAATGTTCTTGGAAGTCTGCAGTTATTAGCTAAATAAAACAAGTAAATAAGTAAAGAAAAAACATGGAGCTGTTTTGCTGTAACTTGAGGCTGCATGGACAGGGGGGAACTGGGGTTATTGGGACAGACGGTGACTGGTCTGATGTTTTCCACTTGTCAGGCTGCTGGTTGAGAAAGTAAAAGCAGAAAGCTGAGTCCATCCAGCTCATCACTCTTTGTCCCACTGATGCTGCCCTGCCACCTCCTCTCTATTTAAAAAGAAAAGAAAAAAAGCCAGGCCCCAGCTTGACTTCCTTGTGAATGTGCTGTGTTGCGTGTGTATTATGGAAACACTTTTCACTTTTCCTCGTCATCTGCGTTGGACAAAGAGCAGCCGGTGGCGGAGCTGTTGATGCGCAGCTGCAGGCAGACACTCGTTGTTGGAGGATCTTTTCTTTATTGTCAGCGTACCACACTGCCCCGCAGTAAAGGAGCTGTTTATTTGGGTCAACCAGCGAGACGGAGAGCCAGTGTGTCCTCTCTGAGCTAATCGTGTACACACAGCTCAGGGGGAAGACTATTTTCTGTTAGATTGTTGGAAAGCTTTTGGGAGGCTAGGTGGCATCTGAAAAAAAGTTGAAATATGATTATTTAACCACAGGGTTTCCATTATTCCCCCCAAATTTCCCCTCAACAGCTTCAATTAAACTTTTTTTCCATGCTAGAGTATGTCACATTTATGTAAGTATATTAAACAAGACATTTAAATTGTGATTCTAGAAGTCTTTCGCATTATTTTAACACATTTCCCTGTAATTTAGATATATTTGAAAGCTTTGAGATCTTGAGTTGAAGTAAAAGGCCCATTTTGGGATTTATTTGACCATATGCTGTATGTTGAATAATAATTAAATAATAATTAATAAATAAGTGTATAAAAAACAAGTTATGTAAGATAATATCAAATGTTTTTTATCCCCAAATATTTCACATTATGATAAATAGGTGATGAAAACTAGATTATTTTGAATATCTGGAAACATAATCGGTGCACTAGTGGCATTGATCAGTAATACAACAATACTACATAAGAGATTATGGTGCTATTGAGTGGTAAAAATCATATCTAAAACCACTTTTTAGACTTTGAAATCAGTCAAAAACAACAAATTAAACACACAGACTGCTCTCATGTTCACATGGGATTGTCTCAATGTCCCACAAACACCTAGTGGCTTTAAACTGAATGACAAAAACACGCTAAGCCTCCCAGCTCAGCTGGGAATGCACAATAGCGGGTCTCTTACTTTGAAAATAAAAGACAAAAGGAAGCTGGCACAGCGAGGACAGATTCCTGGTGGACGTGCAGCCATGGAGCTGGATCATAGATCCTAGCAACCACAGCTTGTTTTGGTGGATCCCGCTCGGTGTCCCCGTGAGTTGATGGCGCCGCGGGGCATCCGCCTGACTCCCGAGACACCACAGAGGCAGCTAGCTGTGGTGCCAGTTCACGCTGCGCCAGGTTGTCATGTGTCATGTTGATGCTGTGGTCAGATAAACACTGTCTATATTGACAGCAGTTATACCAGAAAAACACACACACACACACACACACACACACACACACACACACACACACACACACACGTCTCACTTTCTCTTTGGTTTTAGGTTTCATACACAGACTTTACAAGCTGAAGGTCTCTTTTAGATTAACTATGAATCTTTTCTATGACCAGGGGCGTAGCACAAAATTCTGGGCCCTATAGAAAGCCATTCTCTATGGGCCCCTCCCCACATCCACAGCTATTAATTCTTTGTGGGCCCTCCTCACATGAGGTCCCTGGATACTCAGTCCCATTTCCATCCCCAGTTTGACACCCCTGACTCTGACAGTTGCTTCTATTTACTATATTTACTGGCAACAAATAATTAAGACGGAGACAGCATCATGTTAAAGCTGCAATCAATCACTTTTCTTCCTTCAGTTGCAAAGGCTTCTGGACCAATATTCAAGACATATTTAAAATATAAAGAGCGTATTATAAATGTGTTATTGTCACAAAAATTGTGTACTAAAAAAAACGCCCGGGTCAATAACCAATAAACTGTAGCTGTAACTCACTGAGGAAAAGGTTTTTTTTTTATACCAAAGTTCAAACACTTAAATACAACTTTTCACATTGAAAGAAAACCCAAAATGCACTGGTCGACTATGGAGTTATTCAACAAAACAAGTTTTTCTCACTTGGTATGCTCACGCAAAGGTAATGCATGATGGTGATTTTGCAAGGTTATAATAGTTTTGAATTTTTAATTGGTTTTTAATGGCCTTTCAATTTCATTTCAGTTTAGATTTAGTTAGTTTTCAGAGTGTGTTTGCTAGTTTTAGTTAAGTTGCAACTTTTAAGAAATGTTTAGTTTTAGTTTTTATATATATTGTTTACAATAGTTTTAGTTTGTTTTGTTAGGGCCTGGTGAAATGTCTCAGAAGTATGTGTGTGTGTGTGTGTGTGTGTATATATATATGTATGTATGTGTGTATATATATATATATACATACACATAATACATTGTTGGAGAATAGCCATGATCTTTATTGTTGAATCTTTGCGCTACTTTAGTGTCCGATGTGAAGCAATTACAACACAGCTCCATCTCATGTCAAGTCAGTTCAGTTACTGTTCAGTAGAGCGGTCAGTCTTCCTCTATAATACCATTCGAATTTCATTTGTTATTTTTTTAAATATTTGAACAATATTCAAATATTTAATGCTCAAATGCAGCCTAAATATGTACTACACTACTCAGGCTTGTGCATTGTCAATGCCACTATAAGCATGTGGTTGTTGTTGTTACACGTTCTGTCCACTACAGGGACTTCCAACGTTAAGCCTGGCCTTGAAGGGAACCTACGACATGGCACATTGCATTTCTGACACGCCGCTCTCTGTTTACATAATATTCACCACGCGCACAGCGACCAACTCAAATCAACAGAGACCTCTGTAATGAAACATTATCTAACAAGTGTATTGAAGCGGCTCTGTTGTAAAGGCTAACGTTGCTCGGTTAGCACAATGACATCATGTTATAAAGCACAGCCGAAACGATTTGTCATAAACTAGTGTTAGACACAATGCTAACGGCATTGATAACTAACCCAAATGGTGCTGCCACTACTATTTTAGTGATTTATAAGCAACCTGTTTCTTGCAGATTGTCTCATTACTGAGAATACAGCTAGAAGGTAATATGTGAAGTCGAAGCTAACGCTGACAGCTGTAGGGCAGCTAACATACACTTTAGCTGTCTCCATTAAGCTCCCAGCTAAGCACTTACAACTCGCGACGCAGTTAGGAAACAAGAACGAGCTAACTAATGTTAACATAAGCATTTTTGGCTCGGTGGATGTCGATTTTAAAGTCATGTTAAAACTATTTCCCATCCTTCCGATTTCCAGCCGCAGCCTGTCACTCCCCTTGTACTCCCCTGTACTAACGTTCCTCGGTACGTAACGTTAGCTCACAATGCCTTGGGTTTCTCGCTCCCGTAACTTTTTGTTCATTAGACGTGACATGAGAAGAGGGAGATTAGCTAACGTTGGCCAACCTATTCATAAAAAAAATCACATTCGAATAGTAATTTCAGCATTCGAATAGTATTGATTTGTTTTACTATTCGACTTGCGGAATTCGTTCCAACAGCCCTACTGCTGACGGAAATTCATGCCATCTCCTTTTTTCAGTTGGAAAAACTGAAATGATTCATTTTTATTTAATTTGTATTAGTTATTTTACCTGACAATATAGTTTTAGTTTAGTTTTAGTTTTTCTGGAAGGTTTTAGTTTTTATTTAGTTTCCTAAAAATATCTTTCACTGCTTATTTTCGTTTTAGTTTACTAAAATAACCCTGCACGCTACTGAGAAAGAAAGTGTAGGTTCCCCTGATCGAATAAGCTCGGAATTGGCAAAGATATAAAACTGCTGTATATGTCCAGGCGTTTCTTTGCCTATAGGCTTTTGAGGGTTTTAAACTGCTGTGATCACAACAAGGCAGCAGCAGTGTAGTGAGATTCATAGCGACCAGGTTTATTTTCAGATGAAATCATTGGCTCATTAGAGGGTGTGAAGGCACAGAGTGGCAGCTGCTGACACGTACGCACATCATGTTTTTAAGCACGCTGCTGTTTCCCCAGATGATGCAGGAGTGAGATTCCTGCTGAATGTCAGGCCAGTGGGGGATCCATGTGAAAGGTTGCGCGTTGGACTCGCACCAGGCTGTTGTTCAGATACAGCCTCATTTAGCCATCCATTTGTTGTGAAACACAGCCTGCTCGTTTCCGCTTCTCAGGTCAGCTCTGATCACCAGATACACCACCTGTGACTGCTGCTCAGCCTCCGCTGTTAGATAATCCCCTCTAACAGGTTGGCACAACATTTAGCAACAGCACCTTTTTTGTTGTTTGGGTTTGTTTCCTGGAAGAAGAATTCCTACAATGTCACACTGGAGACAGGGATTGGGTGGGGGGGGGGTTCGGTGCATGCATGCATGCATACATGGTTTTTCAATCTTTTTGTTTTCTCCTCTCCTTCATGTCCACTGCAGCTCGGTGCAGAACAGCGAGAGAGGGAAGAAGATCGGAAACGCCATGATGACCACCAGTCGCAGTGTGGTCCTGACGGGGAAGGCAGTGGGTAAGAAAGCTCAGGAAACAGTCCCCAAAATGAGATGTCTGAGGGAAAACATTATTCAGGGTAGCATCCAATAAATAAGCTAAAAGGGATCAGTGTCTTGACTCTGCTGCTGAGACAATATTTCTACGTTAAACAGATCACCCACGCATTTCCTATTATCATTCTTAAATCATGTCAACTAAGGCTTGAAAGCAGTTTAGTGTCCCAAATTATTTTCCAAAAACTGAGTGTCCCAAATGATGAGGGTCTTATTTGAGACAGGTTGCCCTAACCATAACTATAACCATAACCATAACCATAACCCAAACATCTGTTAAACAGGTGGTTTAGCAGGTTCATAATAAAGGACATTGTATGGGGAATTTGGGACACTAAACTGCATGTATACCGGCTTGGATAATCAATTTAAATATAAATGGTGAAAACAAATGTTTTCACATTTACAATAATATAAAAAGCGTAAAGTGGCAAATCCTCACATACACTATGAGAAGCAGAGCCCGGCAAATGTTTTTTTTTTTTTTTTAGGGCCGGACCCAAATATTCGATTTTTTTTGTTGCTTAACGTAAGCTATCAATTAAGATGAACTCCAAAATACATTTTTGTCAGCAAAATATTGTACTATATTTATACTTTTTAATTGTACTGTTAAGATGTGGAAATATATCAAATAAAAACTCTTCTTTTAATTCTATAAAAACCCATTTTATTGAACAAAAAGAAGCTAATGTTCTCAATGTCAAATGTCTAAACTTAAAACAAAACACAGTGGACAGTTTGAAAAATAATGATAGTAGAGAAAAGTATCATGTATGGCACCTTTTTCGGTGCTACGGACACATTTTGGTTCATCAGTAAGACAGAAATCGTAAAACTAACATGTATTTACCTGTTTTGCAAGTGACATCTCACTGTTCTCCACCTCTGCTCTCAGGTCAGTCCGTGGGGGGAGCGTTGACTAGCGCCAAGTCGGCCATGTCCTCCTGGTTCTCCACCCTGGCCCAGCCTGCAGCTGTCACCCCCCCGGAGTATCCGGAGCCCGCCACAGAGGTCCATCCCTGAAACCAAACCCACCGGTCCTCTGTCTCTGACTCTGTCCTCGTCCTCTGATCTTCTGGCTACAGAGAAGCCTGAGGGTCAGTGGACCGAGAGAGCTGCTTTTATGAAGGAGAAAAATGGTCATCTCCAGAAACGGGTTTTAAGTCTGAACCATGAAGCCTGACATCCTCGTGTATGGCGACACTACTCCGGACAGGAAGGCAAGCGCTGCGGTTATACTAACTGTACAGTCCATATCCACTGTGAGGCAGAAACTGCCAGCGCTTTGAATCAAAAACCCAGAAATTTCAGCAGGCTGCATCGTGTCTGGCCCTTTGTTTTTATTGCTGGATGCTTTTTCTGTGAGACACTAAAGATGCTGTCGTAGGGGTTTGCGGTGTTCACTCTTTTGCTGCATATTTCTAGAGTTTGTCTATATAGCGGACTATTTTGCTGACAGAGAAATTATGTTAAAACATCAGTGTCACAGGATTTGACAGAACAGCATGAGCTGTGGCACCTTTTAAGATTTTTAACGGTTTAGATCTTAAATTCATTCTGGCTCATGTTAAGTGATGTCTCTGTAAACATAGTGAATGGCAAAGTCCCTCCACTTCCATTGCCCTCACGGGACCTTATTTCGGAATAAAAATATATACGGTAGTCAACGGCGAGAGACAAATAATTTTTTTGTCCCTTTTGAACTGTTCGGAGCCCCTAAAGGGACGGGGTTTCTCGTGCGCACAAGAAACTTTCTCGTGACAACACGAAAGTCCCTTTCTGTCATTTCCACGCATGAAAACAGTAGCCAAATGTCCCTTTAGGGGCTCCGTAGAATTGTGCCATGAAACATATGATGTTTGTCAATTTAAAAGATACTTTTCCAAGTTAAGAAAGTTGCAGTTTTTTATAGTACCAATTAGTTTTGTGTGAAACTGCTTCGTCAACTACATCTCTCGTCCCGCTTGCTCAATACACGTCACCTTGCTTGCTTGCTAGCTAGCTAGGTACCTTAGCTATGTTCCATGCACAAATATAACGTTATCTTATCTTATGTGTTTTATCCAGCAATTTTTTATCGAACAAGCAAGACCCGTTGCTAGTGTGAGTAACATTACATCCCAGTACGAAACACACAGGCATCGTAGCTTCAGCGAGACGTCACTTATGCGACTTTGGGGTGGTTAGTCTTTCAAATAAGTCTTATATTTCAAAGTTTTACAACAAACTGAGACTTTCTTGACTTACAAAATTATCTTTTGAATTGACGAACATGTGCAATTCATGGCACAATTCAAACAGGTTCAAAACATTATTTGTTTCTCGCTGTTTACTACTGTACATATTCTTTTCCGAAATAAGGTCCATGATGGTCCACCGGAAAGGGAGTGACTTTGTGTCTCTATTGTGGTTGTTGTGGTAACAGCATGCATTCCTGTGTAAAAACACACATGTAGACTGACTAGCTAAAGAACTAACAACTAACAATTATTTATATTATTGATCAATTTGTTGATAATAATTATGATTATTAGGTTGCAAATGTCAGAAAATAGTGAAAATGTCCACAACCATTTCCAAAGTGACATCTCTAGAGCCAAACATATGACAGAATATATCAATAAAAAATATTTTTAGCTAATTCATTTAAATTGAGTGTAACAGAGATATATAAAGCTTCATACTTTTCCTTTAACCTCCAAACAGTTGGCTAAAAAAGAATAGTAATAGTAGCTAAAGCATTTTAGCTAGCAAAAATCAATAACAAACTTAGCTAGTTAATGCTACTTTTAAGTATTTTTGTTACGTTTGTTTGACATAGTGAGCATTAAATCATACACATTTACAAAATGGCCATGACTTATTTCCAATGTGATCTTTAATGAAGAGAAGAGAAAAGAATATAATGTTATGAAGATATAAGCATGGTGCCTGTAAACTTCCAAATAGTGTTAGCTAGCTAACTTTGTTAGCATTGGATTGTTGGCTAAAATGCTTTAGCTACTGTTTCAAGCGTGATACTACAAACCTATGCTGTACAGGATATGGTGTAAAGAGGATCTTTGTTACCATTAAAGTGTAACTCTCGCCAAAATGCAACCTAGGGTGTTTTTGTGAATGTACCCGAGTCAAACTTTAGTTTAAAAGCATAATTAGGACGGAATCGCCACTTTTAAGATTTACCGTATTTTCGTTTTTTGGTCAAATGGCCTTTTGAATAGGGAGTGCTAGGGGCACTACTATGGTAGCAAAAGAATAGCTATTTTTAAAACACTAAGAAGGCTCGACACAACATTAAACTTTGCTCGAAGTATCACCAGGGGCTCTACACATGAACTCCAGCATTGAGAACATTGTTTGTGTACACAGAGTTTACTAAAAAGAAAGGTTTTGAACAACTTACTTTAGCAGTTGTTTCCGGTCGCTACCATCTCGTCAGTCAAAAAGTGTCGATCTCCGAATGCGAATGAACTTTTTGATATTTTTTACCAACTGATCGTAGCTTTAAGGGTTTATATTTCTTTTTACACTATATTTTAAATATCTAGCTAACAGTATTATTTATTGATGTGTTCAGTTATTTTTTATTTCTGCCTGGTAAAATGTTATTACAATGTCAGTTTTTGGGTCTTTAAATTACTTGTTTAGTCCGACCAACGGTTGTAAACCCCTAAAATATTCAATATAAAACTCAATAAAATAGATAAAAGCAGAAAATGATCACGTTTGGTGAAGCACGCAACAGAGAATGTTTGGCATTTTTCTTGATAAATAATTAATCCATTCCCAAACCTTGGATATCAAAAAACTAATTGATTATTTGATGAATGATTTCAGCTCTAGACTTAAATTACATTTCCTGTTAAATGCGTTTTTTTCTCCGCATCTGTGACAAATACAGAACACCACACCATCATAATTACAAAATCTGAATGCTGTTACTGCAATAACCCTAATGTTGTTACATAAATCCTTGTGTACCTAATGCCTGATATTGTGCCCTGATAAACGTGATGAAAACATCCCTTAACTATGAAGGAACCTGCAACCAGTTTTGTGTTTGACGGGGTGTTATTAACCCTCACCCAGGCCTTTTTTTACTATATATATTGGGAGAACTATATTTAGTGAATCTGAAGATAGTTTTAAGTCAGATAACTTATTTATTTGTTGTGTAAAAAATCATAAATATCCATGTTTTGTCATTACAACACTGGAACAAGTCCTAATCTGTGGACCACTGTGTGTATTTGCACAAAGCAGCCATAATATTCTATTTATGTGAATCTTTATCTAACTGTAATTTTGAGTTGCTTACAGAATCGTTTCCCTCCATGTTTCAAATATTCAACAAGTTGGATTTAAAGTGGTCCAGTGAGCATGCTCTGTCCAGTCCAGTTTCACAGCTGTAATGAGAGTCATCCTTCTGTCTTTAAAACTCTTTTAATGTTTTTATTTCCTTCGTTTCTTCATGCTTTTAAACCTTCTTTGACCATTGAGTCATTTCGGGAATTTACTTTTGATTTCTGGATTAAGTTTAAGAAGATATCAGCTGTTAAAAGCTGCTTTTCGTTTCTTTTCTTTTTTATGATATATTTTCATTTTGTATTTAACAGATATGAATGTACTGTGAATTAAAATTCACAGAATATTTTCTTGACAGATGCTTTTAATGTATTTGAGAAGTGATACTATACTATATTGCTGTATTAAATAAAATAATTAAAATGTACCGCAGGCTTTTATTTTTAAGGAGACGGTGATATAGGAACAATTCTTTTATCCTTCTGGGGATGCACTTTGTGTCTGAATACAAATGTAGGTCAGCCAAACTCTGTGTGTGTGTGTGTGTGTGTGTGTGTGTGTGTGTGGGGAGGGAGGGAGGGGGTTGTTGTTGTGGTGGTAGCACATGGTCCCACAAAAATGCACCCATGTGTTGTCCGGAAAAAAACAATTTGGCAGCATAACGAGGACACATGAGCCCAGTCACACTCAGTAACCCGGACTGACAACCAGTACAAACTGATTGTTTTCATCAATAATTCATACGCTGATTTTAATTTGTTTTGATTAATCATTTACATAATCCTTAAAAAACAACTTGCTGGTTGAATTTATAAATACTACATTTATACTTAATCTTTCTTGAAAATGACCATTTGAAAAGTTAATGCAGGATTTTATGTTTTACAGCCACTGTTGGGAGTAACGCCGCGTTACTATAATTAAACTACTTTTGGAGTTATACCAGTATAGTAGTTATATTTAAGAGTTTTGTCCTTAACAGGTCAACTCAAAGACATACAATATATCAGAGTTTTAAGAAAAAAAACTAAAAGATTTGATACATATGTAACATCCAATAGAAAAAAAACATATTTCCAATATGACTGTAAAACTTTTACAAGTACCAACATGTTTTCTTATAAAGGGCATACAAATTCTTATAGGATTTAACAAAAAAAAAGTATAGGAATCCTAAAGGATTTTATTGGAACCACTGAAAAAAAAAAAGATGAGTGTGAAAATCCTAAAAGTAGGGGTTTTAGAAATATATGGGAATCCTAAAGGATTCTATTTGAAACAATAAAAAATCCTATAGGACTTCTTTTACTAGGGACTAGAAATGTAACTAATTACATCATTTCTCTGGGGTTATGATCTAAAGTTACCTGACCTGAGTCACAATGAATGAAGTGAAATCATCAGTCAGCACTACACTGTCACTGCACACAATGGCCGTTGCAATTTTAGCTTGCTGTCCTTGACATTATTGATAAGAAATAACAGTAACACTTTACTTGAAGGTATCTACATAAGAGTGACATGACACTGTCATGAACACATGAACCCTAACACTAACTCTAACCATAACTTGTCATGACGAAAACCGAATGACACTTACTAAAAGAAGCGTTATGTCATAAACCTTTGACTTGTTTATGTTTGACACGTTCATGACAGTGTCATGTCACTCTTATGTAGATAGCTGAACTGTCAAATGTCTGAGAAACAGTTCCTTTTATTTAAATTGTAGTAAAAACTTGTGTTGCATGATTTGAAGACGTGTGGAGGCTACAATAAATACGCCTATCAAAACATATGTTGTGTTTTAATGTTTCACTCACTTTTCATCATGGTGATTATGGGTACAATCATAGATAACAGGTTTAAGTTTTGTCCCACAGCAACATAAACAATATAGCTGTGTGTGACTTTGGTGAATCCGAACTAACCCTTTAAAACACCAAAGTCAGCGGTAGAGCAGCCACTACAGTCTCCTGCGAGGTATGTGTAATGTCTGTTTTTGTCAAAGGAGTCTGGTGGCTTTGAAGAGAACGGAGATAACGGCTTCAGCTCCCCGTCGTAAAGGGCTGTCTGATGACAAGGTAAAGAGGTGACAATATTTCTAAATATAGCACACTAGCACTTTAACTGATAACTGTAGCTAACACACTGACTATGGAGAAGTACCTCATACAACCACGCTTTAAAAAATCCAAACTAACCCTTTCAACTTTTTTTGGTTAACAATCAAAATGCTTGTAGCGCCGAGTTATCACAAACGGTTTGAGACTAAATACCCAACCAGAAATCAACCTGTGCACGTTTTAAGTTGATTAATAATTAATTAAAATAAAAAATAAAACTTGAAAATAAAAAACTGGCAGCAGCACCAACAACGCCACATTCAAGTCCAAACAAAAGAAGCAGGGAGTCAGTTTCAGGAACGTTTTTGGTATGTTTTTTAATAAATTAACGTTCATTCAAAATACAGTGCCAAAGGAATATGATGCAGCCAAACATGCTAGTAAGGTTTGTCATGAAGCACCCGTGCTCATGTTTTTAAAAGGTAGGAGGAAGAACAACAACACCCCCCGCCCCCGCCCTCTCCACTACTGCTAGTGGTTGCCGGGACACTTTCCATAGCAACAGCCGTGGGCCAGCCCTCTCCTCTCACAACCATTCAGCAGCAAGAATCCTCAATATTCACTCGAGAAAAAAATTAAATCTTGATAGGAAAATGGATATCTACCCACAATCACACTACAGTAATGTTTGATATTAAATAAAAAAAAAATAAAAAAAAATGAGACACTAATACAAAATAGACCTGGTTATTTTCCCCACACTAAACAGTTGTCTTTTAAACATATGAAACATATATATTTTTATATACATATTTCAGCAGCTTGGAAAATAAAAAATAAAAATGCATGAGCCCGAAACCTACTGAGAGTGGAGTTGTGTGTACCCTTATGGAAAGAAAAACAAATGATAATGTGACGACGGATGGAGTGAGGTGTAAACTGCTAGCTGTGTGGAAGACCTGTGTGCTAACAGACTGACAGACAGGCTGTGGAGGCGCTATAGTGGAGTCAGGGTGGAGGACAGAGCGGTGAGGGAGGAGAGGTGATGGGTGACCGGACCTGCAGTCAACCTCTCCGCCCCTTACTTGTTCCCCCCCCTCCCATCAGCCCTCCCACCCTTCCCGAAAACCCCGGCCCCTGTTCCTCTGCAGGGCCTTTCTTTTTTTTTTCTTTAAGAAGAAGATCCTATTTAAAAAAGGAACACACTCATATCTATCAAAAACGTGTAAAGCTTTAAAAAGGTGTCTCTGAAAGGTTTGTATTTTGCTTATTTGTGGAGGATGGAAGTTGTAGTCAGCCTGGATGCAAACGGAGACCCAGAACTGCAACTAGTGTCCATCACAAGATCCCAGTGTTGACACGTCTTCAAGTTGCCCATTTTCGCCAAAAACTCAAAAGTATTCAATTTTCAAAGATGTTAAAAAAAAAAAAAAAAAAAAAACAGAAAACCAGCAAATCCTCACATTCGGGAAGCTGAAACCAGATGTTTAAAATGTCTGAAACATGATTTAAATGATTAATCAAATATCAAAATTGTTGCATTTTCTTTACATTTAAAGTGCTCATATTATGCTTCTTGGCTTTCCCCCTTTCCTTTATTGTGTTATATATCTTTTTTGTGCATGTTATAGGTTTACAAAGTGAAAAAGTCCAAAGTCCCCCCCCAAAGGGACTTACCATCTCCAACAGAAAACACTGTTCACAAACTGCTCCAAACAGCTCTATTGTAGTCCAGTCTTTACTTCAGAGACAAACGTGGTCACTTTGGAACACACGTTATAATGCTCGCCTAGCTGCTAGCATGGCACGCCCTCATACTCTGCTTCTGACTGGCTAGTAGTCCTTACCTAGGTACTGTCAGGGCACGCCCTCATACTCTGCTTCTGACTGGCTAGTAGTCCTTACCTAGCTACTGTCAGGGCACGCCCTCATACTCTGCTTCTGACTGGCTAGTAGTCCTTACCTAGGTACTGTCAGGGCACGCCCTCATACTCTGCTTCTGACTGGCTAGTAGTCCTTACCTAGCTACTGCGCATGTGCGACTCCCAAAAAAGATGGAACAGAAGTGAGAGGTCTCACTCTGTAGCTAAAACAGAGCTCAACACACAGGGTGAAAAGAGGAGCTGCAGCAATGTGCAGTACAACAAAAATATGGTGTTTTATGAAAGTTAAACCATGTAAACCTATTCTGGTACAACCTCTAAATACAATTATGAACCTGAAAATGAGCATAATATGAGCACTTTAAGTCATCAGTGCATCAATCTCAAGCAAAAGTCAAAAACATTCTCTCATTCCAGCTTCTCAATTGTAAGAATTTGTTTTTCAATCTTTGTAAATGTAAGACTTTTGGGATTTTGTAGAGTTCGAATCAGGTTATTGAAAGATGTAGTGTGGTAGAAGTGTGGGCTTTTCACATTTTATAGAAGATGAATCAATAACTTTAAGGACAGATTAACCCTCTATGCATCTAAAATTTGACAAAACAAGATCCAATTGCCAAAAGTTTTCCAGAGCTTTCAACTAACATCTTGTGGCCTTCTGTAAGATAGAGTTAGCTCAGTTGTCATATAGATGGTTTAATTGAGAGAGAAAAAAAGATTCATTATTGATTATTAAATCAGTAGTTTGACAAAAGCACCAAGTCCATTTACTGGAAACGGATGGAGTTCTAACCATCTCTGTATGAACTGAGCAAACTATCCACTGAAGGCCACGAGATGTGTCTGAAAGCTCTGGAAATTTTGATTGTTGTCAAACTAATACTGGCACGGTCAATATAAACTTCCAAGTGCAATATCAAAACATAACACTTCTCCAACCACTAACGCTCTTTAAACTGCTACAGGGGTGGTTTGAGACGTTTCTATGGAACATTTTTAACTGGATCTCCATTGGAGTCCAGGCCGACTGCAGACTGCTGCCTTCTACAAAAGGAGCAAGCTTATACGTTTTCAGAGAGCCTTTCAAGCCACAGAGTTTTATACTCATAATGATAGATCTTCCACAGAGTGTTCCTTTATTAGTGATGAGAGAAGAGAAAACGAGAAGAGAGGAGGGAAAGAGAGAGAAGCCATTATCGGGGGGGGGGGTATTTTGGTACAGTTGCCGAGAAGGTTTACCAGTTAAGTGCATCATCATCATCACAAAATCAGTTGACGTTTAGATTATCACATTGTAGAAACAGTATGACAGACTTGTAATAATATCTAACAGATGTCACAACTGACAAAATAAGAAAAAAGGGGCATCTTTTCGCTCTGAGCTTGTTTTGGGCTGCATTGTTACAACAGCTGGAGCTGAGAACGTTGAACCCTTTCATATCTTAAAGAACTGATCTGCTCCACTCCGCGCCCCCCCTCCCCCCTTCATGTTCATCCCTCAGCGTTACAGATTCCTGGTTCAGTCAGCGAGGTAGGGGAGGAGACGTTAAGAGCTATACGTGAGGGAGGGTCACCAGCTCCCCGTCCACCTCGAACTCCTCGGCTCCGTCGGGGGAGAAGAGGTAGGTTGGGGGTTTCCAGGGGGACTCCTCCAGGCAGGAGGGGTACAGCTTCCCCACTGCACAGCGGAAGTCCTTGCCCAGATCCCAGAGCACGCGTTCGGACACGGGCTGCCGCAGGTACCAGCGGTCCAGCTCCATGTCGTACTGATAGATGGCGTACTTGGCGCGCTCGTTCATGTGGGTTTCGCGCATGAAAATGCACAGCGAGTTGAGCAGCACCACTGCCCGCACGCACGGGTCCGAGTAACGCTTGGCAGGGATGTTGGCGGCCAGGCGCCACTCGTTCTTATTGACGTCGTAGATCTCCACGGTGACAGAGGAGCCGTCGATGGTGCTCGTGGGCAAGCGGATGCCAGAGTTGCTGACCACGTGGAGGCCGCCGATGTAGAAAATGAGGTCGCCGAAAGCAGCAGCGGAGGCGAAGCAGCGGCTCGTCTTGCGCATGGCCATCTCCACCCAGGTGTCGGCCCGGGGGAAGTAGCAGTACATCAGGTCGTGGGTCATCACGTAGATGCAGTCGTGCGCCGCCACCGAGGTGCTCCAGTTCCAGGCGAAGGGCAGGGGGCTCATCATGCTCCACTCGTCCTTCTCGCAGTCGTAGCGCTCCACCGTGCGCTTATTCAGCTCTCCCCCGACGTTATCTCCCCCGATTGCATAGATGTAGCCGTCGCAGTAGACCAGGGAGGGCTTGATTCGCGCACACAGCATGGGAGTTTTGGGTACCCAGGCGTTCTGCTGGGCGTCAAACCAGAAGAAGCTATCGACTGAGCGGAAGACCGCCTGTAACTTGCCACTCTTGCCGTGGTTGGTGACAGAGTTTTTGAGAGGGATCTGTCCACCGGCGATGAACACATCATTGTCTGGCGTAACAAGGGTCCCCACCTTCTGCAGGTCGCCTGGGGGGTTGTTCAGCTTGTACACTTTCTCCGCCTGCGGGCTGTAACACACTACTGTGGTAGGCAAGGCCCCAGCCATCACATACGCGTCGCTCGTTTCCGACATGGCCTCCATGAAGATCAGCATCTCCTCCTTGGTCATGCCTAACCGAGGCTTGAAGAACTTGGGCATGGACTTGTAGAGGCCCTGCACCACCACAGACTTGTCGTTGGGCGGCAGACCCTGGAACCAGGCGCGCTGCGTCACCTCGGACAGCGCGTCGATGCGGATCTGACTGAGCACGGAGGACAGGTGCTGCGAGCGCGCCTCCATGTTGTACTCCAACCACAGCATGGCCGCCTCGCGCACCGTCTCCTCCTTCTCCACGTTGAGGTTGTCGCTGCTCAGGACGTCTATCAACAGCTCGTGGGAGAGCTGAAGGAAGGCCTCCTGCCTGTACACCATGGGGAACTTGTGCTCCACCATGCGCTTGGCGCTCTGCTTCAGCTCGCTGCAACTGAACATGTCGCCGATGCTCAGCATGCGGACGCAGTTCTCAGCATTTATCTTCTTCACCAGGTAGTCTCTGCACTGCAGCAAGACGTTCTCCACCTAAACAGAGGACAAGATAACCAGTTATTTGCTGAAACAGCTGGAATCTGTAGTTTTTAGGAAATGTTACTCAAACAGGAGGCAATGGTGCATTTTCTGGGGACTATTTTCAATGGTAGACTGATACACATTCAGCGCTCTTTTGAGTATTTTCAGCAGCAGTTTGTAGTTTTTTGTACAACAATGAGCTCTATGACACAGAGGAATAAATTATATCAGAATGAAGGTGCAAATGCTTGTTAGTACAATCAATTCATTGTTGGTTTTGCTCTTTTGATGGAATTTGTTGACAATATATAGTCCTCCAAGGATAACCAGAGGACTTTCACTGTAAATGAGCAATGCATTGAGAAGAAGGGTTCGCACTGACCTGAAGGAAGCAGGCGGTCTCGTAGAGCGGCTCCACGGTGCTGTCGCTGATGGCCAGGTTGCCCGTGTAGGCGTAGGTGATGATGATCTGCAGGGTGGCCGGGTCCACGTTCCGCAGGTGGACGTGGGTCTGTTTGCTCTCGCTGAGGCCGCTCATGAACATCGCCCTGCAGGAACAAGACGAAGGACCATCAGTCAACACGTGAACACGGTAGTCACAGAGTGAGGACGTGAACTACAAGATCTCACACTGATTAAGATTGTGTTTATAAAGATAACGGATGTTATCAGCTCCTGCAACAATGCAAGATTATCTAGGTCTATCTAGGATTTTATTGGACAACATGGTGTGTCAGGCCTGTATTCAGACTTTTACTGTGCTTGGCAAATACAAAATAGTGACAACCACAATTATTGCAGTTACTCTAACAGAAAAAAAGCTAAAAGCAAACAGTAATGAAGACCTATGAATCAAAATGATCTTGAATGAAATTCCGCATGGCTTCTCTGAATGGAGTGAAAAATATAACAAGTAAATTAAAGCAGTACCAGAAAACAGCAGTAGTAGCAGCAGCGTAACAACTTTAAAAAGTGTAAACTAAGAGCGCTAAGGAGGTAAAAACTAGACAGCCTGGCTCCATCTTAACTATACTAGTCAAAGATATAAACAAAAAGTGTTAATTCAAATCCAATTGTAAATTCAAAGCTCTTTTTTTTCCTTATCTGCAGTTTCTGGTCAACTTTTTGTCATCTACAAAGACCTGACTTTGGACAGGTCAACGTTTTAGTGTAGCAAAACTCAAAATTCCGTCTTGGTTGCCATTTTGCTCTCCAGTTTCTCTTTTTAAATAAACAGAGCCTCCTAATGACTGTTGGCGACTTGCCAAAGTGGCTGTAAAAACAGACAAAGTTACCAACAAGACTCAGGGTACCCGTTATTGGCCGTTGCTGGAATGTAACATTTGTGGTATCATTTTAAAAGCTACTGGGATGGCAAGTAATTATTTTCATTGATTAATGTGCTGATTACTTCCTTGTTTAAACCAATTAATGTAGATAGAGACAAACTAGAGAAGTCCAAAAACCAGAGAGATTTAAGTTACTATCACAGAAGACGAAAAGAAAACAGAAAATATTTACATTTGAGAAGCTGGTACCCAGTGAATGTTTGGCACTTCTGCTTAATTTTTAGTAACTTAAATGATAAGTGATTATCACAATTATTTTCCAATTGAGTTCCTGTTGATCGTTCCAGCTCTAACAGCTACTTTACAGTTGAATGATAAAAAGATCTGAACATTTTAGCTGCTTGGCCATCAATTCCACATTACTCTTCATTTCGAAACGATTTATCAGGTTAGTGTGGTATTGGTCAGAGGGGAAATGACTGAGCTATCATTTGTTTTTATAAAATCAAAGCACGCTGAACTAGAAGTAGGCCAATTCTTGGTCTCAAAGAGCAGGATTGAATACGACCGCTTTATATGGAGCAGATGTTACATACTTGACAGTTGTTGTACACTGATGCGTGTGTCCACCAACCCAGTTTCCTCATACTAAATAACAAAAAAGTGACAAGTCAACACCTGGCTGGTTGGCTTATACTGTGCACAGTCTGGCTCCAGCTGGGCTTCTCTCTGCCCCGACTTCCATGTTGCTGCAGCCTCGGCAGGCTGCCTACACTTCCACGTTGTCATTCATCAGAGTGAGTCAGAGCCTCTTTAACCTCTTTCACTGCATTCATTTCTCACATTTTATGCGTCTGTACTGAACTGTTATTGGCTTTAACTGGTAATTTGCATTTATTATGGTGATATCTTTGGTGCAAAATGCTCATAACGGCAGTAATGCTTCTGTGCTGCACTTTGCAGAGATACAACATGCCAAGTACAATGTCAACGTGTTGGTCATCATTGCAGATGCCCACAGAAAATTAACCTGCAACCATTTAGATCAGCGATTAATCCTTTAAGGAATTATGTCAATTATGCGTTTTCCTGATTTGTATGTTAGGATATAGGATCAGACCAAACAAGACATTTGTAGACGTCATCTTAGGCTCGGGGAAATAGTGAAAGGCATTATTCACTATTGATATTTTACAAACAATTAGCCTAAAAAAAAAAAAAAATAATAGACAGATAAGTCAATGACAAAAAATGACTACTCTAACAATATTGTGTCTGCAAAACAGCTCTGTCCTCCTGTATGGGGTTTTGGGTGTGTGTGACTGTTTTGCTCGCAGCAGGGGCTAAACCTGCCAGTCCGTATTACGCAACCCTGCAGGCATACCCCTGCACCCCTCCCTCTTTTCCTGTCTTTATTCCCCTTTCTCTGTCTCCATCTCTCACCAAGACCTACGTGACCAGACTTTCCCCTCCAGACACAAGCGCTGCATCTCATGTCCCTTAAATTGCATCCTGACTCCTCCACTTGCCTCCCTTCCTCGCGTCTCGGTCCCTCCCACCGAGTAGGGTTGGGTAGCGTTTGGGTTTTTTCCCCCGATACCGGTGCTAAAACGATACTTTTTAAAAAACGGTGCTGGTGCCTAAACGTCCCGCTGTTGGAATCCTCTACAGTGAAATACAGTCACACTTTACAACGTTTAGCTGTCATTATTTTAAAGATTATTTTTGGGGCATTTTAAGCCTTTATTGACAGGAAAGCTGAAGACATGAAAGGGGAGATAGAGCGGGGGGAGAGAGCCTCTAACGTCTGTTTCGGAGCATCAGAGAGCAGCGCAGAAGGCATTTAATTGGCACCAAAACGAGGCACCGAAATCCACGTTGCTATTTGGCTATGCCGTATTAGCACCGATGCCGTATTAGCACCGGGTTTCGGTACCCAAACCCTACCACAGAGGAGGCACGGGAGAGACTCGAGGAAATCATGCGAGCAGAGAGGCAACGAGCAAATGTGTTTTAGAGAGGAGACATCCTTTCCTCTGAAGTGTCACATGAATTCATCAAGCTGTTTGGGTGAAGTCAGCAACTCCTTCAGCTGCATGGCTTCCGGGAAGGCTGCTCTAGAGTTTTCCTTGCCTAAAGCTCCTCGGGGCAGAAATAAGAGCTTCGAGGCGGCCTTCACAGAGGAGGGACAGAATAACTCGAGGAGCTATCAAATAAGCGACATGAGATGCAGCTAAGCTCTCCCCAGAGTCTCCCTCCCTCCCTGAAGTGAGCCGTGCGACGAGAGGGGAGGTGGAAGGAGAGGCTGCACGACAGAGAAAGAAAAAGAAAAGAGTAGCAGTTTACGGTGCTGACACACCAAAGATATCGTTGCCGTTGGGCCGACTGCGAGTGTCCATTACCCTAGCATTTGCGGTATCTCGCACATTGTCACTACTGGTCGAGCCAGGTTGGCCCTCGTCCGCTTTTTTTCGATGGTTGGCGTCACGTCGGTGAGAGGAATCCATCTGATGGGCTATTCAGCTTTAACAAATTTGTGCATGAGAAGAAAAACGATGGGGAAAGCAAGCAAGTCTATCGAGGTCACACACATAAGGCTCTTATTTTATAAAATAAATCATCTCATCTGAATCATCCAATACACACAGAGCTGTCAAAACTGCCAAAAATGATCTTCCAATGCTGCTTCTAAGTTTTGAAATATCTATTTTTGCTAATTATGTCAATAAGATGGCAAACATACAACTAGATACACAACTACTTGCAGGCATGTGCAGAATGTATATGCTAGTTGGCCGTCAACTGTAGTCTTTGCGGTGTGTTTAAGTCAGCCTTCGTTGCTGCTAGTTCTTTGCTGTATGCACTGGCGTTTCAGCACCTTATTGAAGCGAGATGTGCGATCAGGAAGGAGAGGCAGCAGGACAGAGAAAGAAAAAGAAAGGAGTAGCAGTTTAGAAGAAGCGCTGCGACGCCTCTGAACCCTGCAGGGGAAATGCTTTGCATGTTGGCACCAGATAACGAGTGCGTGGGAAACAGTGGGGAAGATCCCAGAGAGGTGGGTTTGAGAGAGGCATCAAGTTGTCGGGACCTTTTTTTGGAATGCAAGTGTGAGTGTACAGTGAACGAGAGAAGGAGGGGTGAGACGCCGTGTTCAATTGCAGCATGAGCTCCTGTCAAGTACAGATGGACTCTTCCCAGAGCCGAGGCTGCTGCTCTGTCATATTCACTGCAGTGCACACACTTCATTATGCAACGTTGTGCGTACAAATGAGGCCTCCCAAGGGCCTTGAGGGACACGTCTGTAGAATTAGAGGTTAGAGATTGCTTCATTTGTTGTGTGAGAAATATATCAGAGATGGAATAACTGGCTCAGAGGGGGCGACTCAGCTTTCAAGGAAACACCAGCCCGTTGTTTTCCATCCTCCATGAGTGGATAACACTTGCTCTACGACGCGGTGCATTATTAATTGTAATTGTAGTAGGTACGCACTTAGACTGGGGTTGAAAATATCCAAAATGAAATACTAAAAACACCCAAACTATTTGATATTTTGTGTGACTTGTTTAAAGGATGTTTTGAATCTGGCAAAATACCAACTATGTGGCTTAAATCTATTATCAATTCAAATACGCAAATCCCAAAATGAGGATCCGAGGGTGCCTTTGAATTATAGAGGGATCAGCCTAATGAGCACAGCTTATGAGCTGTATTCTACAATACTTAATGAGAGGCTCATGTTGTATCTAGAGAAAGAAGGGCTCCTCGTGGAGGAGCAAAATGGGTTCCGTAAGTCAAGATCATGTCTTGATCATATTTTTGTATTGTCTTCAATTATAACTAATAGAATAAGTGAAAATAAGATATAACAACATATTAATGCTTTATTGACTTTCAGAAAGCTTTTGATATCATCAATAGGGATCGGTTAGAATATAAACATATAGAGTACGGGGTGAATGGACATTTTTATTGGGCTCTGAAGTCTTCCTACCACAAGCCCATAGCATGTGTACGATTGAATGAACCCCACACAAACTGCTCCCAACATCATCACGGGTAAAACAGGGTGATGCTTTGTCCCCCACATTATTTGCAATTTATATAAATGATTTGGCAAAGGAAATGAAAGCATTGAATTGTGGGATAACGTGGAAATTAAATAAGTATTCTTCTGTACGCAGATGACAGTTTTACTGTCACCCTCTGAAGATAATATGCAGCTGATGCTCTCCTATGTTGATGAGTGGTGAAATAAATGGAGACAGTCTATTAATAGAAAGAAAACAAATAATTCACTTTAGAAAACCCTTAACTACTTGCAGTGTCTATGAATTTAAAATTGGATCACACAAGCTGAACTTTGCAGTCTCATAAATATAAGTTTCTATATTGATGAACATATGAATTGTAGAAAAGGTGTTAAGGTTCTTGCTGATTCAGCACGTAGAGCTTTGGGAGGAATCATTGGTAAAAGCAAGAATCTGAAAGATATGAGTTTTCATATTCTAAACTGCTCCAAGCTTGTGTGTGCCCTATACTTGATTATATTGTGGGGGTTAGAGGACTTAATACACTGTGTGCACAATTATTAGGCAAGTGAGTATTTTGACATTATCGTCATTTTCATGCACATTTTCCAATTCCAAGCTATATAAACTTGAATGCTAATTTGATTTAAGCATTATCAGGTGATGTGTATTTGTGTAATGAGGGATGGTGTGGCCTAAGTGATCAACACCCTATATCAAGGTGTGCATAATTATTAGGCAGCTTCTTTACCTCTGACAAAATGGGCAAAAAAAGTGATTTAACAGACTCTGAAAAGTCAAAATTTTTAAAATGCCTTTCAGAGCGATGCAGCACTCTTGAAGTAGCAAAGATATTGAGGCGTGATCACCGAAACATCAAACGTTTTATTGCAAATAGTCAACAGGGTCACAAGAAACGTGTGAAGAAAAAAAGACGCAGATTAACTACTAGAGACTTGAGAAGGTGTTCAGTGCTCAGAGACATGGCCCAGGTAAGAAAGGCTGAAACACGACCACCACTTAACAAGACTCATAAATTGAAACGTCAAGACTGGGCCAAGAAATATCTGAAGACAGATTTTATGTTGATTTATGTATTTATGTAGATTTTTATATTTAAGGTTTTATGGACTGATTAAATGTGAAATGGGCACAGAGCTCCACTTTGAGTCAGACGCCAACAAGGTGGAGGTGGGGTACTGGTATGGGCTGCTATTATTAAGGATGAGCTAGTTGGACCTTTTCAGGTTGAAGATGGACTTAAAATCAACTCCCAAAACCACTGCCAGTTTTTAGAAGATACTTTCTTCAAGCAGTGGTATAGCAAACAAGTCTATATCCTTCAAGAAGTCCATGATTTTTATGCAGGACAATGCTCCATCACATGCATCCAAGTACTCCACTGCGTGGCTAGCCAGCAAAGGCCTTAAAGATGACAGAATAATGACATGGCCCCCTTCCTCACCTGACCTAAACCCCATTGAGAACTTGTGGGCCCTTCTTAAACATGATTTACAGTGAGGGAAGACAATGCACCTCTTTGAACAGCATTTGGGAGGCTGTGGTTGCTGCTGCACAAAAAGTTGATCATCATCAGAAGAAACTAACAGATTCCATGGATGGAAGGCTCATGACAGTTATTGAAAAGAAGGGGGGCTACATTGGTCACTGAATATTTCTTGAAATGTCAGAAGTGAAGTCAGAAGTGTTTGACCATTTTGAGTTTTATTCTTACTCTAAGAAATTAAAATAAGTGAGATGGGAACATTTTAGTTTTTCATTTAGTTGCATAATAATTCTGCACACTAATAGTTGCCTAATAATTCTGCACACACAGATATTCTCCTGAGAAAGCCAAAAGTCACTTCTCCTTTATTAAATATTCAGATTTGAGGTTTATTAACATTTCTGATTGACAGAGCAATGCATTTGTTACAATACAATAAGTCCTCAGGAATACAACTTGCCTAATAATTTTGCACACAGTGTAGAGAGAAATATATCTAATTGTAAATCAGTGCCATAAGATATTTTCTGGGTGTGCACAAATGTGCACCAACATTGGCTATAGTGGGAGACATGGGATGGGAATCATGTGAGGATCGTTGGAAGATATGTATAACCCAGTTATGGAATTGTTACTATGGACGCAAATAGGTTGACGAGGAAAATATTTCTCTGGGATAAACATTCTTGGTTCTTCGTCTAAAGATATATGCAAATTGTTCTGTAACGATGGGCTTGGTGAGGGGTTTCTTAATAATGAAAAGCTGAATATTGGTTTGTTTAAAGAATCTGTGTTTGCTAAAGACAAAGCAGTGGGCCGACAACATATGGGCTAAGCCAAAATTGGCACAGAGAATTATGTTGTATATAATTTGTCTGAAAGGCAAAGATCTCTATGTGCTCAGTTGAGATCTGGTGTTTTACCTTTGGCAATTGAAACGGGATGAAACGTTAATGTAGAAGAGGAAAAACGGATCTGTCCCATGTGTCGTTTGAATGATACAGAAAATGAGTTCCATTTAGTTTTCTACTGTCCTTTTTATTGTGAACAGCGTGACTCTTTGTTTAGTAAGATAAAAGCAGATACTGATTTGGTAAATATGGATGATGCTCAAAGATTGAGATGGTTGTTCACATGTGAAACATAGAAATTAGCCAGTTATCTTGAGAAAGCCTGGGAGAAGAGGAAAAAAGGCTCTTTACCAAGATGATCCGTAGATGAGGATTTGTTGTTTGTATATACTATGTGTGTGTAATGTGTGTATGTATGTGTATTAGGGCTTTGACTTTTGCCCAAAAATCATATTCAAAGTTCGTTTGTTTATTAATATTCAAATATATTCGAATATTCATTAATAATATTTTGACCATTAAATGCCTTCAGTAAGACTTATATTGGTATCAAACTTCGTATGTTCAGTCAATAGGCGTGCAATGATGTTTTCAGAAGAAACACACTGCCACAACTATTTTTTTATTAAAAGTCAGACCCTGGATTAAACACAAACAGTATGCTTTCAACAGGAAGTTTGGATATTTCACTGTAGCCTACGTAAGTGGTCTGATGTTGATACTTTTGCGCTGGTGTATGCGTCGAGCCGCGTGTGTGTGTGTGTGGGTGTGTGTGTGTGTGTGGGGAGTGTGTGTTAGAGTGAGAGAGTGACGGTGATTACCGGTAGCTTCAGAGCGAGTAGCGAATCCAGAGTCATAGTGAGAGAAACAAAGTGTCTCCCCTGTGCTTTCTGACCACGGTGGGGAATCTGGAGCAGGAGAAGTTAACCCTCTCCTTGATTTCATGTTGTTTACGGAGAAGGAGAACCAGGAAATGAGTCGGGGGGGAATGCAACGCTATGGCCGAGCGAGAGTTACATTTTGAAATGCGTGAAAAAGCCTCGGAATCTGAATTGAAAACGTTTACAAGCAAACACATTTACAAAAAAACAATGCCCATAACAGGTTTGAATATTAAAGGGCTGCCTAATATTCGTTCGAATATCTTTTCTTATTTTTTTTTTTTTAAATATTCGAATAGTGAAGTTCGGAGTCAAAGCCCTAGTGTATATGTATAATATATACACTTGTATTCATGCATTTCTCCGAATGATTTGTATATGAGACCATAAGACGTTTGCTAAATAAGTCCGTGGTGTCTTGTAATCCCATGTGGGATGGGCCAAATGTTTGGCATGACACAGAAATAAAATTCAACTAAACTACAGCCATAACAACCATGCTACATCATCACAATGAGACTGAGGGGAATAACTGCGGTCTTTAAACACTCAAACCCAACGCTGTATGGTGCATTATGTATTCAAACTAGGGCTGCACAATTAATCGCAATTGTATCGAAATCGCAGTTATGGACTAGTGCAATAGTGCTGGAGCTGCTACCCCCGCGACCCGATACCAGTTAAGCAGACGAAGATGGATGGCTGGATGGACGGACGGACTAGTGCAATATCCAAATCGCAGGGGGGTGCAATATGTGTCAAGCCATTCTGAATTAAGTATTGTGGTGCTGCAGAGATGTCCAAGCCTACAAATCGTATCCTACAGACTAAAGAAATAAATATTTTTTGGTTCAGATCCTCACAAAAAAAAGAAAGAAATCACACTATAACCATTTTAATTTTAATATTTTTCAATAAAAATTAGAATATTGATACAGAGATGATCCTTCCCTCCAATACCATGAATCATATCGCACTGTCAAAAATAATCGCAGTAAGATTTCTCCACCCTATCTTGCAGCCCTAATTAAAACCGTAGGAGACAAATTCAGAAAAGCCACACAACACAAAGCATAGTCACGGTCAGCATAGTCACAGTCAGCATGACGTCGTTAAAAACAGAAATCGCCAACATACAACACAAGTCACTCCACACCACTTACCTGAAATAGGAGCTACATGTGGCCAGGACCATCTTGTGACATGGGAACTCTGTGTCCTCCACCAGCAGCACAACATCAGTCAGTAATTTCTGTTCGTAAAAGAACTTGAGCTGCTCCAGCAGGGAGACAGCGTAGTCCGTGTTGACCGGCCTGCGCTCACTGAGATCCGACATGGTTGCATCCCATGAATCGCGCCCCAGTTTTGAATAGTCACGCGGCCGGCAGAACCGGGCTCAAGCCAACCAGGAGAAAAAATGATTCAAGAGGATAAATAGGATGGGGGACGGCTCTTCAACACCTCCACTGACCCAAGTGAAGGCGCTCAACTCCAACGTGGGGAAAAAATCTTCTGTTGGAAGACGAGATGAGATGAAATGAGAAGACTGTGGTGCTGTGGCTACCGAGCAGTCAGGAGTCCAGAGGAAAGGGTCCTGGGTGAGGAAGGCCTCGTGGATTTTACTGTTGTCTGAGGTCATGCAGTGAGGCACTGGGGACCGGAGGTAGAGGGAGAGTAACCACAACTGTCGCAACAATGCTACATCAGTGCTCGTCTGAAAAACACAGGAGAAAAACAAAAAGAGCAGCGATGAGTTTAGAATCCATTGAAACTATCAGTACAGAAAAATAACCACTTTTAAAATGGTTTAACTCTTCTATCTTCTGATGTCCCTTTTGATATCTGGGCATGTCGGAGTAGCAAACATCCTTCCGAAGCGTAGGACCAACAGACACATACAGATACATACTCTATAACTCCTCACTCGGGGGGGAGAGAAATAGGGTAAAGAGGACAGAACAGAACAGGAAGGAAGGGAAGGAGTGGTAGCCTCTCACTCATTCACTGTGCAAATGTTGGGAGTCATCCCAAAATGATCAATAAATTGAAGTCTAAGTCTATCCTAAACCCCTTTCAAAAGAGAAAACAGCACATTCAACAATCTGGGTCTACTTTTTTTTTTTTTTAACAAAGACTGCAATTATCTGTCAATTGACCCTAAATACAATAACAGCACCTGAATTAAATCTGATTTACATGGGAAGTAAAAAGCTATTTCATTCAAATTCTGGTTAACGTGTAAAAGTGCAGAACCTGATTCTTTACTCAAGATGCCTCAACTTCACATTATGCCACAACAGAGTTTTCCTTTAATATGTAACGCCAAACTAGGGTCCAATTTCCCGGCTATCATGATCTCAAGTCTCATCAGATGCTTCGAAGTTATCTTTATTATGCTAACGTTGGATGCAACAAAACTGCAAAGCTGATTCTAAAAGGAGCTGCGTTTGACATGACGTTGTTACTGTGACTTTCCAACTGAAATAACGAGTAGATTAAACATGCCGTTTCAATCAACAAGAGAGGGAAAAACATTTTTTCCTTCCCAATACAGATTCTGATACCTGAACTTACGTATCTGCAGCTCTAATGTTGATGTTAATTTAAGCGACTTGTTAATAGCCCCGAAAAACCGGCAGCTCCCAGTGAGTTTATACTGCAGGGAGATAGGGTTGTCGGAGTATGGCCTGGCTAATTCACTGGTATTAGCTTCTTTTTTTCACTTCTTTTAAAAGACAAAAGCTTAAGTTAACGGTTAAAACGACAGTCATTTACGAAAAAAGAAACCAACACAGTACCAATGTGGACACAATCACTATAATGTTTTAATTTATTTTTGTTAAAATTTATTTTTAAAAATTGGTATCGAACATAGTATGGAAAACGATTTTTTTTTTTAACGATACCCAGCAATATTCGCGACGTATTTAGCATCAACAACCTGCTAACTAACGGGTTACTTCTGGAAGTAAAGGCTGACATTTGAAGAGTGTTTATCGTTATCATTTTTTGGATTTCGTCGATGCTGACTGGCTAGCTACGTTAGCACGTTACCGTTAGCCACCATGTCCAAAACAAACCCTGTCTGCCATCTAAGACATGGCAAAGTAACATTAGACAGGCGGGCCTGTTGCAAAACGCACGTCTCGCTGAGGTTAACTAACCATACAACCCTTAACATCATGATCCATGTTGCTTTGTTTCAAAATACACGTTCAACCTTGCTCTTCTTTGATCAACAGTGATTATCAGCGATGTAATGTTATATCGTTAGCTGAAGTAGCGACACTTGCTTGATTACCAGTCGCTTGCAAGTTAGCAACTTTAGCTCCACTGCGCTGCACAGTTCCGGGGTAACGTAGCCGTAAGCCCCAGCCTGCTAATACATAACGTTACCAGTAGACGGTTAGAAAAGTCAGGCGTCTAACAGCATTACTTCAACTGTAAAATAGCTCCAGAAAGGACATGATAGGTACAAACCTTCTGCAGTAACCACATTTAGAGAACGGTCATGCTTGCTAACAGGCTAACTGCTACACGAGCTAGATAGACGTAAGCTATAGCTACTTTTCAAGTTAAACACGCTTCCTTACAGTAACTGTTGGCAGACTCCACATACAGTGAACCGTCGCGATGACTCTTCTCGTCAGCAGAAAGTGCCAAGTGGGCTCCTCAGGCCGAATTTAGACATTAAACAGTTGTGTACAAGCGCCGAGCAGCGGACAACCTTTTCTGCGCATCATAAGCGTCTGAAAGACCAGAGGCCAAATGAGGATACTGCGCATGCGCGTAGAGTAAGCAGCTTGTCCTGGTTAACAGAGGAACAGCGACATCTGGCGGACAGACGGAGATACAACTGAAGAAGTAAAGGATGTTTATGAAGACACAAATCCTTTATTGATCCCCAGAGGGAAAAAGAATACAAAAAATAAAATAAGGAGGTACGTCTATATACAACTAGTAGCCTAAAAGAGTAAAAGTAAATAAACTGTACAAGACTCACTTCAAGACTTTTTATTATTATTATTTGAGAGTTGAACACGTTTCTGTTGCAAAGCGTCTTACACTGAAATGCTACATTTGATCCAGGTTTCCAGGTTAAACGGACACTATTGAAACTCGATGCTAATTTGTCCGTTGGCAGCAGCAGGTGTTTCCTATTATGGCTAATTAGCTGAGACGCTTCGGCGTTTGTAAGCAGAACGTCATGTGGCCCTGAGAGTAAAAGCGTCTCTACTTCTGCTTGTTTATCGAAACATTTGACTGTAATATTCACCTTTAATTTTTCGAAGCCGGGGGATGTTTATTTGGTTGTTTTCAACCCTCCGCAGTGTTTTATTTCTGACAGGTTGAGCAAGCACGGGAAAGAAAATGGACGGTAAAGACTTCCTTACAACTAAATGCTGATTTCACAACAGTTGAGCCGTGTAAACGTACCATTTCTTACTAGCCCCAAAGAGCAGAGAGATGTCAATTTGCTTGGAAATAATGTAAACTGTTGCCTCCTGTAGATGGAAGCAAACAACCACACACATTTGGGAGCGGACAACCGAGAGCTCCACATCCCAGACCTTTCTTCTACGTCCAGCCTGCGTCTCAACCTTACCTCTACCAGCAGCAGCACTGGCAGATGAACAACCCATACAGTCACTATGGTGTGCCTGGAGGAGGTATCGAGCTTTTAAACAATTTGTTTTGTTGTTGTAATCCCCCAGCAGGGGTGGAAGAAGTAGGCCTACTCTGATAGACCAGGGTCTTCAACGTGTTTTAGGCCAAAGACCCCTTTACTGAAAGAGAGACGGAGCAGGGCCCCACTACTACATATATTGTATACATGATTTGAGTAGGGATCGACCGATACTGTGTTTTCATGGCCGATACCGATTATTAGTAGTTAATGAAACTGATATGCATTTACAGTGGAAATGTTTCAAACGCCAACACAAGTTTGTTTAAATGCTTTAAGCAGTTATTTAATAGAACTGAAACATTGAACATAATACAGTAAAAAAACCAGAATAGCTTTCTGAAGTTTAATGAGGTTAGGAGTTTATTGAAATTGTTGCAGACTGCTTACAGAGCCGTAGCAGAGCTAAAGTAGCGCACTTTATAGTTGATTAACTTTATTGGTTATCAGTAAAATAAAACACGGATACAGATAATCTGCAATTTGCCAAATATTGGCCCCTATGATCGGCCAGGTCGATCACCGCATTTAAGTTGCATATTAAACTGGGCCGGATGGATGAAAATGAATGGATATTATATAATTCATACATAATATTTGAATGTTAAACATATGTGGAAGGCACAGTGAATCCCCAAGCTTAACTGTATGGCTACCATAGTGGCTGCCTTAGTAAGCTTATCTTCAGTGTGTAAATTACATTTTTTTTTTTTTCTTTTTTTTTTTACAAATACAGTACCATCAAAAGATTGGACACACTTTCCTATTCAAGTTAATAAAAAAGCATGTCCAAACTTTTGACTGGTCCTGTAGGCCAATTGAACCTCTTTTTGCTTGATTTTCGTCTATTTCCCTTTCTCAAAAGGAAAAGCTTATAACAGAAGAACTGCAAGGCCAAAATGCATGTATGTATGTGATTAAAACACAACGTACACTACAGCAGTTCAGACATGGTTCAAAATAGTTATTTTGGTCCCGTCTAAAAAAAAAAAAAACATACTTTGTGCCACAATATGCAGAACACAAAACGCATACCTTCTACACCTTGTCAACAAGACCTGTGTAATGTTTCTATCTATTATGTTGGATTCATAGTAATGTATATTTTCATTTTTGAAAATAAAATGAACTTTCAAAATTTTTATTTTAACATAATTTGGCGCCCCCCCCTGCTCTAACTCTGAGGACCCCCTAAGGGTCACGGACCCCCCTGTTAAATATCTCTGTACTAGTGTAAAAGTGAAGGCCTTCTTGTAGGCCTACTTAAGTTTAAAGTAACAATACCACAGTGCAGAAATACTGTTACAAGTAAAAGTCCTGCATTCAAAATATTTAAACTTAAGAGTATAAAAGTTGTACTTCAGTAGTACTTGAGTGAATCAGAAAAAGGGTTTATTTCCAAGTATGTAACACTTACAAGGAATTTGCCTTGGTGGTTGGTGCATACATAAACAAACATTGAATATGAATGATATAAATACTAAATACCGGTACAAAACAGCTGTTTAACATATGAAAAAATTGGCTGAATGGATATGTGTGTGTAAATGTGGGCTACTTGGTGACATTTTACCACTATCAACAGTATCAGTTGCCTGGAATCTTCACTGCGTGCATTTATGTTTATGTTCCCCAGGTTTTAACCGTCCCTGTATGCCCCCGTACCAGTACATGCAGTATCCTGGGTTTGTTTTCCCAAACCCATTGTTTGCCCCGTTATATCCAATGGATTACAGGCGAATGTTTGAGCCTCGCTTCCACGCTCCTCCCTGGAATGACATGCCTCGCCAGCAGCAGTGGCAGCAGCAGCGGCAGCAGTATCACCCACAGACAAACTGGCGTCGAGAAATGGCCTGCTCAGAGGCTCAAACCGACCCCAGTGACGCCATAAGCAAACTCATCGAATGCCTGGATAAAATCCGAGCCACAGAGCTGCGGGGCGCTGACAGAGAGCTCGACTCGGGTGTCGCCTCTCAGGCCTCAGAAACTTTTTCTCCAGGCGAAGAGAAGAAAAGCGAGGAGCAGGGTCACATCCTGCCTTCAGCGCCTGATGACAGCCACTCAGAGTCTCCAGCCATGGTCTTCAGTGACTCCACAACAGCGGTGTACGACGGTGATTCCAGCCAAAGGAGCCTGGAAGTCCTGAGTCCTCCGGGATGCTGGTCAGCAGGATTAGAAGAGGAGTGTCCTCTGGATAGCTCCTCTGTTCACGAAGAGAGTCCTGAGTTGGAGCAGACGGCGACAGACGAACACTTACTCCCTCAGGAGAAAACAGAGGTCGCAGATATCCAGTCAGATATCTCAGCGACTGATGAAAGTGTTCCCAAATGTGACCATGAAGAGCTCCTGAAGCAGCCGACGGATCCAATCTTGCCATCTTCTTCCTTCCCCTCCAGTCAGCCGGCGCTCAAAGATGCCAAAAGTGGCGACACAGTCTCAAAGATGGAACATCAGAAAGCTGATCCAAGCTACCAGATCCTCAGGCTGCCTTTTGAGAGCGTTCTGACACCTGGAGAGGATGGAGGCGCCCGCCTCTCCTCCCCTACTGCTCCCTACTACTACAACTACCTATCCATGCAGACCACCCATGAGCGGATGAGCGTTCTCAGTCCATCTCTGGACGAGCTTTCCTCTCGAGATGAGATGTTCTCCACAGATCTGGACGATGCCGATCTTTTCCCCAAACGCGTGTATGCAGGCAGGAGGCTGGCAGAGGTGGTGAGCGGGTCCCCGCACGCTGCTGAAGAAGTGGAAGAAGTGTGGCTGCCAGGTTCGAAGAGGTGCATGTGCGCCTGCTGTGGGAAAAGCCTCGCAAAAGGGACAGGAAGGAGCAAAGTCCACAGCTCCAAGGTGTACAGGGATGAAGCCGGAGACTCTGAGGAGGAAAGCAGGTATGGGAGAGGGTGCGAGCAGCCCGTCAGAGTGGTGGTGAGGAAGCATTCTGCACCCAGGAAGCCCCATCTTGTCCTGCCCAGACATGCTGCAAAACCTCGGTATAAAAGAGGCCAACACAAAGATCCCTCTGATCCAGTGAACCAGGAGGAAGGTCATGATGTTTGTGTTCATGAGCCGGCTGATGGCGAGATTGGAGAGTTGACTTGTAGTGAGCCGCAGTGCAGAACATGTCAGGGTAAGTCTAGGCCAGGGGTTTTGTTGTTGTTGACTTGATGTTTTTCTGATGGGCATTTTTTTTTTTTTTTTTTTTAGGCCGATTATGTGATCATGTTAGAAATATGAATGTGTGAACCCTTTCGTAGACAGACTCTGCAGAGAAGATCTAACCGCGTCAGACCAAGGCAGGTGGGGACTCCGGGACGTGATTCCCAGGAGGAGACAAGCAACCCCTCTGCAACGTCAAGGTTGAATTCAGCCAATCCCATGCTCATTCTTCTCTTGAACCAACGTTTACAAGGGCAATTATTGTGACAAAAAACATCTATCGGTCTGCCCAAACAGCTCGTGCAGTATAGTTATTTTGCAGCCAGGTTAGAGCAGTTTTAGTCCCAAATTTATATAAAATTTTATGTTTGTGAAATGCTGAGATGGAACGACGGTCTAAAGTTGGGAGCACACTACACAATATAAAAACCGACGACAACCAGCGTCAAAGATTATCTTGTCCAAAATCACTCCCTGTTTGGTACCTATGTTTACTTTGACTAGTGTACCATTTATGCCACAAAATGTTGATTCACAAGCGTTTGAAATCTCAGTTTACTGCTCTCTATAAAGTAAACGATTTCGTTTTTCCCCGCTGTAGAAAATAGTTAAATTGTGAACAAGGCAGGGTTGTTTGGTACATGTACATAAGTACATGACTCAAATCTCCTGGCTCTGGGGCGGGAGCATCGGACCTGTCACACAAACGCCCAACATTGCTGACAAATTTAGTTGGAAATCTGAACTGAGAAGCTCTTTTGTGAAAATCTGTTATTTAATATGCGAGTGTCGGCTCAGCTTGGTCGTTCTATGGATGCAAGTCCAGTTTCAGTCAACATGGGTGTGGTGGTGATTGCGTTTTGTTGTTCAGAGATATAATACATCTTCTCTTATCCTTTTTGTTAATTCTCCAAGTGAAGTTATTTTTGTGGTATTATGTTCTGCTCCTATCCACTGGATAGAGATGAGTACTCAGAGGAAAGTGATGTACCACAGGCCAAGAGACGAGGATGACGATGAGCCGCCACCATTACACTGGGAAAGAGGTTAATATAATGACACTGTCAACACTGACCTGGCTATTGCATTTCTTTGAATATGATTTATTTATATTTTTTTTTGTTCCGTCTTTGTCAGGCTCTACGATGAGAGGAGAACCAAGATGTTAATGTCCCCAAAGTGCGTTGAACTGTAGGTGAAATATGCTCCGTGCAAGATGAAACTAATTTTTTAGATGTGTTCAAACTGTCTTGGTGAAAACTTCCTTGATGAAACGTTGTCTTTCTTTCCCAGGTCCCCCCAAAAGGTGTAATTGTTCCAGATAATGTTACGAAATATTTAGAGCACCAGGTGAAATGCACTGCACGATGAAGCCTCTTTTTTTTGTTTAGATGAAAGTAAAAAAAAAAAAAAATTGCAAAGTTTCTGCAGTGACACTGCCTCGCACTTTTCATGATTTATGAATTTCACAAACAGGCAAATGGGCTGAAAGGTTGTGTGTTGCAGATTATGGTGTGCCACAGTTTGGGGCCAGTCCAATAAAATATTCATTATTTAAGCTTTGTGTTGAATTATTTTACATCTTGTACATCTTATGCTGGGAGATTTATATGTATTTTATAACGTGGAAACTGATTATTTTAGTTGTTTCAACATTTAAGTGACTTACACATGTACAGTATATGTCCATATTTAATATTTAGGAAGACGCAGGTTTTGTCTGATCAGCATGTACTTTATCTGCATGACATGTAGTAATAAAAGGCAGAGGGTTAGATTTCAAGCATTTCAGAGTTTTACACACCTTTTTTTTAGGTTTTTAAAGTTATTTTGCCAGTAATTCAGCAAACCTATTTACTCCATGTATGAATATAGATGATGTATAGATATAGCAGCAGTAGAAATTAGTTTATGAAATTTGCAGCACCAGGTGCTATTACTTTACTTTGTCACTTTACTAAGTAGTCAGTTGAAAGAAAACGAATTTGGTGAAATGCCTTAATCGTCTTTTGTTTAAGCCAAAATAAATGCCAAACATTTGTCGATTCCTGTTACTCGTATGTGGATTTTTAAATCCTTGTAAATTTAATATCTCTGAGTAATGGACTGTTGATCGGATAAAACAAGACATTAGAAGACATCACTTTGTGCTTCGGGAAACTGCATTGGTCACTTGACTATTTTCTACGGTGGCCGACAGGGGCAAACGCCCTGCAACTTAAAACACAAGCAAATTAAGAAAACAACTTCATTAATTTGACAACACATGCGCAGCATTCAGCAAACGCGCTGCAAATACACACAACACAACCAAATACATAAACGCGCTGCAAATAAAAAACGAAAAGCGAAAAGCAAAAAGAAAAGAGCCTGGACACGTTCAATCTCAGAACGGTGTGCAACTGTGAGATGATAGACTGTAAATATTAAGTCTATGTCAATCAATCAATCTGAATAAATCCCGCCCGCACATATAAACACAAAACTACTTTGCTAACTCCATGTTGTAACTAAGATATCTGCTGAAAAAATTATTGTATTCATTAGCATGATTGCCAAACCATCCAAAACACCAAAGTAAGAAGACATAGCAGACCAGACGCAAGCTTTTATTTTGAAAAGTCAAAGCTCGGGGATGGCACCAGCCGGGAGGGCATGAGACGGGAGCATAGACTGTATATTAATAATATGAATTTAATATACAGTCTATGGATGGCAGGGCATGAGACGGGAGTTCTCTTTTTACTATGCAGCCATACCCGACTCTAATAAAAAGGCAGAGCGCTGCCCGTGGGGTTGTAAATCAAGCTGTTCCACTAGCTGCTCCCTCTAGAGGTCTGGAGAACTTCCGTTGTGTAATCTGGATGCAGCGTTTTTTTGTTGCATTTGTTTTCGGGGTTTGTGTGCTTTTCTTTTTGCATTGTTTTTTATTTGCAGCGCATTTATGTATTTGGTTGTGTTGTGTGTATTTGCAGCGCGTTTGCTGAATGCTGCGCATGTGTTGTCAAATTAATGAAGTTGTTTTCTTAATTTGCTTGTGTTTTGTCTATTTGCATGTGTTTTCTTAAGTTGCAGGGCGTTTGCCCCTGTCGGCCACCGTAATTTTCTATCATTTAAGAGACCAAAGGTTAATCAGTTAACTGAGAAAATTATGATTTGACAATACAAATTATTAGTTGCAGCCCTCTTATCTACTCCTATAAGGAGACTTTTTAGGAATGTTTTTTCCTCAAGGCACACAGACCACCATGCAAAGAAAACACATTAGTGCTGATTTCGAATCACTGGTCAAGTCAACAACCCGGTCTCACAGAGCATATTTATTCTTCATGGATAGTTCGGTCTATAAATACTGCTCCGAGCTACCAAACAAGCTCATAATTGGCTCTTCGGGGGTCAAACCTGCTTCTCAACACGTTGTGTAAATATGTGCTTTGCATTTCAGAGAGGCAGACTTTTAACTGCTCAACTGCAAAAGAAAATGAGCCTCACAAAAACGGTATAAAGGACAGGATGTGCCATTTTGAGCCAAATATCTGTTACCTATGCCAATCTAACAAGCTGCAGGTCTGTTTCCTTAATTAAAGCCAATCAGCTTCTCCTCTACCTCTAGTTTCAAACGATTCAAGGCACCTATCCTGATCTATTTTTCTGCCTTTCCTCAGGTGAGTTGTTGCACCACAGTGGGAGGGAATCAGTGGGAAACAAACATTTTTCATTGGCTTTAAATAAAGCTCATCAAACTAATTGGACAAGTGTCACCTGGAACCAAAATCTAGCCAATCAGTGCAGCATTTGACAAGCTTGCCTGTATCATGAGTCCACACCTTTGATTTCCAATTAAAAACATACCTTGAAAGCAGTGTTGGTTTCTCAGTTCGGTTAGCTTCTTTTTCTACTTGCCCTGTAAGTGTTTTGTTGTCAGAAAATACACTGAAACAATCCGCTATCTTGCAACAAATTTGCCAACAAGGAAGGAAACAGTTGAACTGTTTGTCAGACATGGCGGCAGCCACAGCTACCTTCCAACATTCTTTCGGTCTGGGCCCTCGGGGTCCAAACCCACCGTACGGAGCTCAGCAGGCTCCAGGGCCTTCAGGAGCTTCACGTCCTGAGGAGCAGCATCACAAACCTTTCTTCTACATACAGCCCTCGCAGCCATACATGCCCATGCAAAGTATGCAGTGGCCAGTACCAGTACCCATGCCTGTGTCCTACAACCCATATGCCTACCCTGGTTTAGGTAAGTACCAAACATCCAAGCTTGTGTCTAGTTTTGGTTCAATGCTCCCTGAAAATTCTTCTGCTGCATGTTATCTAGCAACAATCCTTTTGAGTTGTATGGACAGAACAATGAATGCAGTCAAGTGCTTTCAAATGAAGTCCTCCTGTGTTATTCTTTCTACATTTTCAGCACATTTTTATCTGCATTTTCTTTCTTAGTTAAATTAGTTGGTACATATATCTGGACACTTGCCAATACACACGTTCAATTCTCACATTTGTTAGATTCTTTATCTGCATCAGAGCAGAGTTCCTGGTGAGGTTATCACCCAATTGTACACATCTGAATCAATAAGTTAATCACGTAACATGTATATGGCCTCTTGCTGACATTTTATAGGCTACAAAATCACATTTGTTTTTCAATATGTTATTTCATGTTACATATGCAAAAACCTTTAAGCTAAACCTTTGTAAAGACATTCATGTGTCCTAGACAAGGTATCCTAATTACTTTGATCTTCTGGCGCCACCATTTGTGTTTTTTTTTTTTTTTGAGTGAAATTCCTCAACAGCTATTTAATTGATAGCCATTAAACTTGTTCAGACATTAATAATCCCCTCAGGATAAATTGTAACTTTGGTGATCTCCAACTTTTCATCTACCACCATCATCAGGTATATATTTTAATTCGTCCATTCCTTGTAAGACCAAAAACCTACAGAACTAATGACATCAGCCCAGCTGTATTTTATTTTAAGTGCTAAATAGCTAATGTTGGCATACTAAACTTAGATGAACAAGGTAGTTTCACATTGCCAGACCTATCTTCACAGTGCTGTGGAGTAAGGTCTGGCTATACATTCTGGGATAGGAGGAAAAACGGTCCCAGAACCTCCAGTTAGATAGTAAATGCCATAAACGTATTCTTTGTAAATCTTTACAATCATTCCCCGAAAGAACCAAGTAGGCCTGCCTTGTTGCTTGATCCAAACTTTCTTCAAAACGTGCCATTTTCAGCATGTAGCTTGCTAGCTGGAAGTTTGTTGTTGGAAGCGAAGGGATTCTGAGAATGGCAACACACAGAGCAGGCTTTACCCTGGAAATATACTTCCATTGATCCAGGCTATGAGCAAGGTAAACGTACATGCTAACTATCAGCATCTTAGCATTGTCATTGTGAGCATGTTTGCATGCCAATGTTGGCATTTAGTACACTAATATTGCTGTTCTTCTGCTATTAAAGGTTATGGCATGCCAATGATGCCCCACTATCAGCCAAATCCATACATGGAACCACCTGGCTTTGTCGTACCCCATACCCACCTTCATTTAATGGACTACAGACGCATGCTCAACCCTCAGTATTACCAGACCATGGCCTACCAGTCCCGCAGGTTCCGCTACCAACACAACAGCCAGACCAGAGAAACGACCAACTCTGAGGTTCAAACTGAGCCGCTGCCTGCAACCCAGAGGACGAGCACTCCAGGTTCCAGCGACGCCAAGGCCCCCAGTGGTCTCCCAGTTTGCAGCAGTGACAACAGCCCCAGTGCCCCCATCAATCAGCCACTCCTGCCAGCTTTGGCTGTGCAGACGGGGGATCATTCTCTGGAGCTGAAGGACATGGCACCCTCGTCCACAACCAGGACGGCAGCAAATGGCGGCTTTGTGATTCAGACAGAGGAAGTGAGGATTGAATGCTGCACCACACCGGTGGGACTGCAACTCCTGCACTCTCATGAGACTGCAGAAGTATCCCACAGCTTTTCCCAAGATGGTGTCCAGTGCAGTAGCTCCGTCCTCCAGGGTCGCATGCTGCAGGACGAGGGACTGTGCCTTCCTGCAGACGAGTCAGAGCAGGCACTCCAAGCTTGTCCTGACATCCTGTTAGTTGGGACGCCCAGCAGCAGTGAGAAAATCCCTGCTCTGGAGGAGTCCAGGAACCAGACGGACTCTGTAACTGTCGCCGCCAACTTGGGTTCCCGACTAGCAGCTTATTGTGACGATGAGATAAGCAAAGAGAAAGATCTAAATACGACATCGAACTTTAAAGTTGTTCACTTGCCCTTTGACCCCGAGTACCTGGATGAGCTGTGGAAGATGGAATCCACTGTCTGGTCAATGGAGGAAACCTTGATTCCCTCCCCTGAATCGCTGATCCTAAATGGCTGCACAGAGTATCATAATGAATCTCTGGCTGGTGTAGCTGGAGTGCCCTCAGATGTGCTGATGGAGAGAGAGGAGGCTCCTACAGAAGAGTTTCTTCCCATGACTGAGATGCCTTCTCTGCCACAGGATGAACAGAAGGACATGGCCCCCACTGGGGAGAAGGGTCCTGGGGATGAGATTGTGTCTGAAGCTGATATGTTCCCTGTGACAGATGTTCCTGTTGCAGAGAAAACTCCAATGACTGAGTTGACACACGAAGCAGAGGTGGCTCTTGCACCTCATTTGCCGTTGTTGGATAATTCCCCTCCAAAGGCAGATGGGAACCAACATAGACGAGAAACGGATGTCCAGCATCAACAGGACACTTCATTCGAATCATTGCCCGCCTACCTCCCCTCAACCAACTGGATGGCTGACTTTGATAATGTCCACTATTGTAGTAAGATGCCCCCAACTCCCAAAAAGCAGAACAGACCTCTCGGCAGCTGTGGGTTAGATATGCCTACAAGGAGAAGAAAACTAGAACTCGAGTACAAAGAACAACATACCGTTCGCAAGCCAAAAGAGAGGTACAAATTGAAAGGGAAGGTGGATCGGCGAAGCCTCTCTGACCACGAATGCTGTCTTAACAGAAATTTCAATGAGAATGCATTCACTTATGCGTCCAAGAGGGAGCGACTTTGCTCCAGATGTGTGGCGAAGAGCAGCGTCTGCATGTCTGCCAGTCCAGGACCCGATGGTCGCACCTTGAAAAGAAAAGCTGCTCTTGTCCAACAGTGGAATGACGAACTCTTACCGACATGTGAAGCCTGTAAGTCTCACTCCAAGAAACGACTGATGAGGAAAGGTTCCGGTCCTGATGTCTGTGGGCCTCATCATGGACACGACACCGAGGGAGACTCTTCTGAAAACGGCTCATGTCGCCTTGGCTCAAAATGGAGGGCAGTTGATCATCCCGGGAAGCTCAACAATCTCAAGAGGCCACTGGCCTCCAAGCAAAATGTTGAAAAATGTCCTGCAGCGATGCACCAAAAGCTGAGGGAAAAGAACTGTGTGTGTAATGAGCCGCAGCATCAGTCTGTTGCATGGGAGAGGCTGCGGCACTGTCCCCACGGCAACGCCATCCAAGAGATGGATGAGAACTGCGCCATGCCGGTTTCCCTCCAGGACAAATGGAGGATAATGGATCAGATATACCTGACACACAGGTGGCAAACTGGTAGGCAAATTGTTTTTGTTTGACACTACAGGTGAATAGGGCACATACATTTTCAGATATCATGAAAACTCCCTAGTTGATTACTTGCATTAAGACAATTTTTAGTTTTCTAACTTTTAAGGCATTATCTAATGCTAACTTTTGGTGAATTTGGGAGACGGACACTTCTACTTCTACAGACACAAATGGAAAATTGCATAAATAATTATTGTTAAATAAACCCCTACAACTGTATAATTATCACCCGACAGGAGGGAAGTCGTGGAAAGCAGTGATGCCCGACGGTGACGGCTTCAAGAACGAAGCCAGAACACCTTTTAATAATCACAAGAAATCGCAACCACAATCACAAGGTTTGCTTTGGTCACTTTACTGTACTCTAAATATCAGCGTTAACATTAGTCAGTTAAATCAAGGTCCACACAGGAAAAAAAGGAGGGGAGCCTTCAAGTGCAGGGAAGTGAGAATTTAATATAATGTGCACAAATACAGGCACTAAATGGCACAAAGAACATAGAACAGGCTTGAATCTGCAACATGACTGGAGCCTTTTCTCAATTCCAAGAGATGAGTCGCCCAATAAACCTCCTTGATCTGAGCCTTGTTTGTGCGCATGTCATTTAGTGCCTGTATATTTGTACACACATTACATTTTCTTACTTTTCTGCATTCAGCAGCTCCCCTCTTGTCTCAAAGCCTTTCTTCACTATTTCCTTTAAAGTAAATTTAAGGATCTACAATCTTAACTTTACATGTATTATAGAGAGGCCTATTTAGACCATTGCTGACAGAACCTGCATGTTCACAAAGCTGTTTTATGGGAGAATAGAATTGTCACTATATTCAAATATGGACAAATGAAATACTTTACATTTTGTGTAATTGATTTTCTCTCCGCAGGAACTCGTAGAAATGACACAAGATGCTGATTTTGCACAAGAGCACGATTCTACAAAGTGAAAACTGCACTTTATTTTTAAAAACAATGATGTACACTTAATTTAACAGATTTCCACCTAAATGTATTGTATAAATGTATTGTATAATAAATCACAATGTTCACTATTTATTAACATTAAAATAAACACAGATTTATGATACTAGTGTTTGTTTTTGCTTTAAAAATCGTATCTTTCCGATAATGTTTGGGGAGTAAAATTATAGGAAAAGATGTAAATACGTTTGTCCACTAGATGGAACTATTTCTTAACTTTCAAATCCATCAGGCGATATTGAACTATGCTTTATATTTATTTACATTCAAAAAAACATTGGTTAAATTGCAGGCAAACTAAGTCTTTAAACTGAATTTAAATGTGTATTTTTCATACATAAGTCGCCAAGTTGGTCTTGAACAGTTTGGAGGGATGGAAATAAAACCACCTGCAGTCTGACAACTTGGGTTATTTTCACAGGTGGACACAACACGTCTTCCTTGTTGGTTATAACGAACCGAGACGACATCTGAAGGTTTCCATCTCTGATTTACACAGAAGTCATTAAACATGCCCCTGTGATCACACATTTGCATAAGACCTTTTTTAAATGACATTTAAATGTCTTTATCTAGAACGACTTCCAGTGAATGTTAAATGTTTATCGTGATGTTCAGGTGTGTCCCCGGTGGTCTCATGGCGGTAATCAAAGCTGTGGCCTTTTGATAACGGAGTGGCCTGTAGCCTCCAATCCACAGCTCCTCTTATTGAGGCTGGTACCTTGACAGCCAGTAACATGAATAAAGAGACTAAATGGAAATTAAATTACATCTGCATTACTTGGGGCGTGTTTATAAAAGTGACTTGAGTATCTATTTAAAAAAACAAACAAAAAAACTCCCTTTTCAGCTGTATTTTCAAGCATAAATGTCTTAAAATGAGGCAGAGACCAGTAATGTCAGTCCGTGTAGTCTCGCATTGCCAGACCTTTCTCCACAGCACTACGGAGGAGGGTCTGGCTAGTTCCCACAGCATTCTGGAATGGGAGAAAAACGTGCTCTGGTTTATTGGCATTTCTTTAAACCAATCACAATCGTCTTGGGTGGCGCTAGGTGCTGGACGGAGCCACGGTGCGGTCAAAATGCAGTCAAATTTGTTTGTCGTGCAACAGAAAACTCCGATTGGACAGATAGTCTAGCTAGCTGTCTGGATTTACCCTGCAGAGATCTGAGGAGCAGTTAACCACAGTCCTCAAAAATCCACCGGCATTTAGAACGCCAACACAAAGAAAGCGGAAGGTAACAGACATCCGGCCGAATTTCCGGCTGCACCTGAACAACAGATCAACAATTATAGACTAAACAGACTAAAGTCTGTGTAATGTCCCACTGATCCCATGTGTGAATAGACGCCAAAAGAAATGTCTAACTGGAGAGACGATGAGATCCGGGAACTTGTGTTGGTAAGGATTGATGTTGAAATCATCAGACGGATTCTAGGAACGGCAATAGACCCAGTTGTTTATGACCAAATTATGAACCGGCTACGTGACCGTGGCATTGCCTACTTTTTGCTTCATGTCCTGCACACAGGCGCCGCCCCTCGCCTAAACCAAACAGTTTTTCCTGTACATGAGAATGCGTCTGACACGGACAATCTCTTGTTTGCCACTGCACACGTGTGAAAGAGACCTGCTATTATCAAACCTGCTTGTTTAGCTTTTAACACCCCGTCCCTGCTGTGTCCGAAACATCTGTAACACTCAAAAAACCAATGGTTCCACATTCATACACTCTTCTAGTGGTTTTTTCCTGCATAGAGTAATGTTTGGCGCCCCTCCCAAAGGAAAATCAATAGTGCCAAAATGATAAGCATTGAGAATAAAAATAGCAATTCAAATCCTCTCCAAATGTGTTTGAGAGCAATTTACCAAACAACCGTTGAACAAGCAGAACATAAACTTGAACATGAGCACTAATCTCAGTTTTATCTCTACTCAGGCTATAACGGACTCTCCCAGTGATTTATCTAAATATTAATATTTTTTAACCAGTTTTGTTAATTGGGGTTTTATATACTCAAGCATAATATACATTTTTGTTTATCAAATTGTCAGAAATAACAGGCACATGCATAGGTTTATGTCAAATAAGGTAACACAGACTCATGGCCTTAACTGTACACAGACCGACTTTCGGAAATGCAAGTTTGCATTATTAAAACATTAAAATAGTAAAGATTACACCAGCTAAAACATCAGCATGCTAGCATTGTCAGTGTGCCTCACAGAGCTGCACTGAACATGGCTGTCGACTGTTAGTCCTGTTTCTGATTACGTCAGCTAGAACTAGTCTGTTTTGTAAAATAAAAGTTGAATTAAAAGTCAAAAAGGACATTATTAGTCATAGTATTGCGTGAAGGCGACTGTGAACCCCGTTATTGACGATAATACGTAATGTCACTCCCCAAGGGTGAAAAAATACACAAACGTATTGAATTAATAATGAATCGTGGGTCAGACCATTAAGAGTTTATGCAGTGTTCAGCAGGCCTTTGAGTCTAGGTAATGAAACCAATTTTACTGACATTGTTCCCAATGAAACATGTAATGACATGTGTAGCAGTAATAGCTTTCTTGGCTGCAGGGGAGGTAAACACCAGGATGTAGAGTGCATTTTTCTGTCGTGTGGGAGTTGATGGGTGTGTGTGTGTGATTTTCAGGGTCTCCCAACACGCCAACAACTGCTCGCTTTGCCTCTCGGATCGCTTTTTTCTTCCTCCATGGAGAGATGTGCACAGAAAGCCCACACAATGTGCAGCCTTCAAAGCGAAAGAAAAGCCTGCTTTTGTGCATTTGTGTTTGATTCAGAGACCGCCGAAAAAAAAGCTTTTGCAATTTAAAAACAACCCTTTTAAAGTGATTTCTGGCTAACTGGGACGACAGGTTCTTTGAAGCTAACAATGCGTGGCGGGGGAGGCCAGATGGGATGAGGAAAGTTGTGGCGCCAAAGCGCAACACATGATTTCCCCTCAGATCTGGCAGTTTTAAGGCGGAGATGGACGCCCCGGTTCGGACGGTCTCCGAGCTCATATCTCGCCGACTCCATCCTCACGCTGCCGTTCCATCTTCATGACGGCGGCATTATGGGTAGAATGTGAAAGGCTTCAGCGTGATTGGCTCCCCGGGGATTTACAGTATGAGCTGTGTGGGTATCACATAAAGCTGGAGGAGGCACATCTATTTTTTTTAATATAGAATGAAACAGCCGGGGTCTCTGTGGGTAAAATATCATGCAGTGATGATTTCCCTTTACAGGGGCTGGTGTGAGTTGATGTATTCGCATCAAAATGTCCTCTAAAGGATAGAAAGATGAAGGTAAGACGTTTTACAGCTTCTAACTTCATGGGCTCGGACATCAGCACTGCGTTTATGAGCTTGGAGACGAATTTGGATTCGTCCCCCCCCCCCCACACACACACACATTTTCTCATTTACCTCGAGTGATACAGTGTCTAGCCACGCAGGTTTTTAACTTTGGTTGGAAAGGTACTATATCAGTTAAGTTTTTTAACTCTTATTATTAATTTCTTGCAATAAAAAGTAAATTTTACTCTAGTTAACCTTGTTTTTATTTAGTTATTTTGTGTTTAGGGAGTTTTCTACTGTACTTTTTTCAGGTACTGTATCTTATTATTTTGGCGTATATTTCTTCTGTGGTTTTATTGCTAAGCACTTTGAAACTTTGGTTAGTAAGATGCTACATCAATCCATTTTTGAAAGCATTATTACAACAAGAATGGCTCTCTGGAAAGTAATAAGACAAAACATGAAACATTTAAAACCACCGGTGTGTTCCTTTAAAGGAATAGTTCAACAATTTCATCCACTACAATCACAAATTGCTGATTTCACAGTCCCGTTTATGTTTCGGTTAAACAGACGAGATACAACGTGTGCATTAGTGAGCTTTAGAGGTGTATTTCTTCACTTTAGACAGAGCCAGACTAGCTGTTTCCAGTCATTATGCTAAGGTAGACCAACGTCTACCACGTCCTGACTCTAGCTCTGTAACACACTGACACGAGACTGATGTAAATCTTTTCATATCACTCTGGGCAGTCTTGTATAAAGTACTTGAAAGCAATACTTGAGTAAAAGTACAAGTATCTTACCATAAAATGACTTTGGTAGAAGTTAAAGTCTCCTTTTAGAATATTACTTGAGTAAAAGTATCTGATGTTTACTGTCCTTAAGTATCAAAAGTAATTCTGATATTAAATGTACTTAATTATTAGAAGTAAAAGTATAAAAAACTTTGATTATGAACGTTATGGCCAAAGGTGTGTAACGTTATCTTCATCACCACTGTTGTCGGGGTGGTCATCGTCTGTTACCATGGCAGCAGAGCCTGCAGCAGGTGCTTCCATGACACTATCAGTCATTATGCTTCCTCCTCCTCTTCTTTAGTTTTGGCCTATGGTTGTTTTTTTGCCGCTTGGCAACAAACAGGCATTAGGTCAGCAACTGGAATGGAGCGTGCAGTATCTTGGCAATTTAGGAGCAATGATTTGCCAAACTGCTTTTTTCCAGTGTAACACATTTCTTCTGATTTTATTTTGTAGTAACGAGTAACTAAGATGCTGACGGGGAAATGTTGTGGAGTAAAAGTTTCCAAAAATATAAATAACGAAGTAAAGTACAGATACGTGAAAATTCTACTTAAGTACAGTAGTGAAGTATTTATACTTTGTTACATTACAACACTGTAAAAATTAAATTAACTTTGGCGGGTTACATTGTAAAGTTACTAGCCAATTTGACCGGTGATGAATGAAGCAAACAACACTGCGTCTGTTTGAATCGGGCGGCTGCAGAAATGTTTCCAGATTGGTCTGTTTTTGGCCAAGAAATTTGGGGCGGTTTTGTGTGTCTTTGGCTTAAGGCCCTGACTCACCAACCAGATAATCGGCCGTTGGACAGTCTGGCGAGGTCAGTGACTCGAGTCTGTTCGGTGTGTTCCGTCCCGTTGTCCGTCAGAGGAGCCGTCGGCCTTCATTTTGGCCGACCTGACTTGCTGGGTCGGAGGGCGGGCAGTCGGACTCAATGACCAATCTGATTGGTGGAGTGCTAACCCGGAAATGGCGAGTGTGATGAGTGACGAACGCCTCTCAAAATCTGACGAAAATCTTTTAAACTGATCGTTGTCGATCTGAAATGAAGACAGATTCAACAACTGCACGGCCTATTTCTCACTTTCTCGTCGGGGTTGGTGTGTCAGGGCTGTACAATGTAATCTTTATCTGGCAACACTGCTTGTAGAACGTAGCCTACATTTCCCATGAACACTTATATCGTGATGTGTCATACGACCGTGCCTAGCGTGTGTAGTATCGACTACGAGCTAAGCTGAAACGGAGAAGACGAATGGAACGGCGCCAAACAAACCAGACGAGCTGGAAGTAAAGTAGTAAAGTTAGTTAGGGGAAAACAAACGTGGCTAGTGGCAAATCTGATTGGCTGGTAATTTAAAAATCTACTAGCCATGTTGGCTGGTGATAAAAAAAAATCAATTTAAAGCCCTGCGTATATGTATGTATGAGTGTGTATCTGAATTTGTGATTGCACCGTTTCTCTTTAAAGTCTTGTGTGAGTGTCAGTGCCTCTGTACATTCTGTGTGGGTGTGCCGTTTGTAGCTGCTTGAGATGCCTATAAAAGCTGTGCGAGGTTAAGAGCATCCATTCTGCCTCCTTAACCGTTTGGAGCGATTCTGTCAAGCTGTCAAGTCGGGTTTTTTTTTTCCTGGAGAAAAGCGGAGTGCGTGACACACGGTTCAAGTGTTTTGAAATGCTCATCATCCACCCCGGCTTCTCAGTGATGACTAAGTGGTATCAGGACACAAGATTACTTAGAGAGGAGAGAGTTGCTCTCAGTGAAGTGCTCTCAGCTCTTTTTTTAAAGATTATTTTTTTGGGGCTTTTCCCTTTATTAGACAGTGACAGTGGATAGATGGGAAAGGGGGACGACACACAGCAAAGGGCAGCAGGTCGGATTCGAACCAGTGCCGCTGCAAAGGCCTACACGGGGCGAACGCTCTTACTGGGTGAGCTAGAGGACGCCCTTCAGCTCTTTTTTTAGAAGAGAAATCAAAATAACCCAGAAAAAGAAAGTACAGCTAGAGGTTATTACTTTGGGTTAATAGGAGTCAATGTGATTCAACACCTGTATAGTATTTCTACAGGTATTGACAGTTTCATCTGCGGATATAGGGTGCCTAATGTCCTTTGAAAACTACATTATTATGTAAAAATGAATGAATATTTGAACCCTCGTGCTGTCATTCCTTCCTGGTCAAAATGGGAAATGAACTTATTCTAGGCGCTTTTTTTCCACTCAGTTTTGTCACTTCTTTTTCCTATGTCTTTGAGTTGTTGTTTTTTTAGATTCATGTTCAATAAACCCAATTTATGTGACATTATACCTGATTTTTGGGTAAAAAAAAAAGCGCAGGTTATGAATTATTTTGACTAATAGTTAAGATCAGAGGATGTTGAGTGTATCACAGAGTGGTTCATGTCAAAGTTTAGTCAGGATACGGTTTTGAAATAATTAATTTTTTGCTATAAATGCTATAAAATTGAATAAAACATCCAAAATGTAATGGAAGTAATCATTAATTTTTACCTGCTAAGAATGTTGTATGGGTTCCATACAACGTACATCCATGCATCCATGTTATTTTTCTGGGCCATTTGGTTGAAAGAAACAAATTATTCTGATATTGTTTGTAGTGACAAACAGACAGAATTATCACATAACTCTGTAGTTCTGTGAAGCTTTTTAGCCTCTTTTACCTAATTGTTCTTATAACATTTCACTAAAAAGGCCCCTTTTTTACATTAACATTGGTGCAGGCTCAGCAAACAACCTGGCCAACTTTTACTTGAAACTGAGGCTGTGTCTCAAACTGCACACTTCAAACACTTAGTTTTAAAGTATATAGTGTAGATAACGCAAAAAGTCAGTGCACTGAAAGTACCCGGATGACCCCCTAAAAACGGTCAAAAACTTCAGTGTGGAACGATGGACCCTACTCGCACTAAACAGGCGCCATCTTGACTTCAAAGTGGAAGGGGAGGGACCAGGGACGTCGGCAAGTGTATATTGCATGCTCCACGCATGGATCCACGCCCTTGACCGGCAGCTGATTGGACAAACGGGTCACGTGGGTCTGGCTGCTTCCAAATTTCAAAACCAAAAGACCATAATGGCGGCTCGTTCGGAATACAATCTCGTATTTTACGAAATAATTCACCGAAACGTATTTCTGAAAACATTTTAAGCGAGAAATAGGCCATACAGTTGCTGAATCTGTCTGTTGTTTTGATCGACAAAGATTTTTGTCAGAGGCGGCGAGCCGAGCGACCGCTACTCAAATCCTGCTCGTCATTTCCGGTGTTTTAATATAAGTGTTCCTTTTGGGACAATACTAACCATCGAAAGTGGGCACTACGGCAGTAAGTGGTCAGTGCACATTAGCAGTGTATTGACGGAAGTATGCGGAATGAGACACAGCCTGAGTCTTTCTACACCGTAGTATTGCTACTTTTACTTAAGTAAAAGATCGGAGCACTTCTTCCACCGCTGTCTTTTTTTATAGAAATGAATTTGCTTCAGAAGGTGTTTTAGGTAAGTGTTTGTGTGCCTGTTTGCATAATTAAAGTTCCGTTCATGTCAGTTTGTGTGTGTTCTGTCAGAATAGAGTGCACTTGTGAAAGTCTTTGTGTCTACAATTTGAGCTCTTTACACTCCTCCTTCAGCTGGAGACAAACGCTCGGCCGGTGTCCTGACAGTCTGCGGCTCCTGAAGCACATGATGTATGCTTCTTTGAAGGATCCCTTCTGTCATCCAGACGCTCAATTAGGGGCCGGCTACGGCTGGCCACTCTCAACTGAGATGCAGGGAGGGCAGCATCAGTCACTCAGTGAACCACACTGACTTTTTTTGGCAGTTCAGCCCATCGGTCGACTGACGCAGTAACAAAATTAACTCTTTGAGGCAGGGGCGATTTTAACACTTCAGCACCCCTAAACTTGTTCCCGGCACCCCTCAAAAATAATTGCTGGGAAAAAAAAAACTCTGTGTTAATCTATTGTGAGCTAAGGAGTTCTGCTCCTCACAGCATCGTGAAACTAAACCCAGAATCCAGATGACTAGATCATTCAGAAAAAAAATCGGAGCCATTTTCAGAAAATAGTGCTCTTCAGTCATTAATCAAAACCGCAAAAATCGCTAACTTTCAAAAAGTTATTGATGCTGCATATTGTCTGCTTTTCCATAGATAACTATCTGATTTCATTTGTAATATAACCTTGCCTTTGTAGTAATGGCCCCTGTGGCTCTGCATTAAAGTAAGTTGTCCTTCTTTCGACCGGATGTTCGTCACCTTCCTCTTTCTCTGTGTTGGCGTTCTAACCTCCGGTGGATTTGTGAGGACTGTGGTTAACTGCTCCTCAGATCTCTGCAGGGTAAATCCAGACAGCTAGCTAGACTATCTGTCCAATCTGAGTTTTCTGTTGCACGACTAAAACAACTTTTGAATGATCACGTTCCACCAAAACAAGTTCCTTCCTGAGACTATTTTGCAGCGGCACCGTTGCTCCGTCCGGCGCTTAGCGCCGCCCAAGACGATTGTGATTGGTTTAAAGAAATGCCAATAAACCAGAGCACTTTTTTCCATCCCAGAATGCTATGTGGACTAGCCAGACCCTTCTCTGCAGCACTGTCGAGGAAGGTCTGGCAGTGCGTGACTAGGTCACAGGTTATGTCACGTCAACTCAAGTCCAGTCCTTAGTTAAGGTAAGTCCCACGTCAAGTCACTTTTATTTACACTCACGATAAAGCACTCTTACCTGTAGTATACATGGACAAGATTACATTTTATTATTTCTATATTAATATTTAAACATATGAATACACGCAAGTTATCCGAGTCATCATGCGTCAAGTCCAAGTCAAGTCTCGAGTCTCAAATTATTTATTTTTTGTCAAGTTGCAAGTCATCAAAACGGATTACCCGAGTTGACTCGAGTCTAAGTCACCAAGTCTCAAGTCCACATCTCTGGTGGATGAAAAAAATTAACCACACAAAAATTGGTAATTTATTACGGAAAAGATTGCAGCATTTGCACCCAAACTTGCGTCAGCATAGAGGTGGTCCTGTGTGGCTCGGTGGCACTAACATTGGCAGGGTTGGGGGTTTATATTCGCACTGCACCCCCCCCCCACACACACACACACACACACACACACACACACACAGGTATATGCACTCAATTAAGCAATAACACAGTGAACACTGTGGTTACTGGCAGCAGTGAGCTGCAGCTGGACTAAATGTAGATCACACTGAAACACAACCTTGACTGTGTTCTCGCTTATACACCAGGGTGGGAAATGAACTTTTTGTTGGGCATCCACCAGCCACTGTGGCTGGTGGATGCCCAATTTTACCAGCCACTTATATTTTTTACCAGCCACTTATATTTTTTACCACTTATATTTTTTACCAGCCACTTTTTCCAGAATTCAAATTTATAGAAGAAAGTGCACTAGCATATTTTGAATTGCTTCAATACATCATTTTTTTTTATTATTTATATTTATATTTCATTAATATAGGCAAATAAAAAGTGATATGAAAAAAAGCCTGCGAGACCATGGTCAAATTTTGTTTGGTCAGTTTGGTCATATTCTACAGTAATTGTTGGGCTACATGTTTAATGAACAAAAAGAATATTGACTCATCTCTCAGTAACATAGCATTAAACAGTCCCTCCAGGATTTTGCGGCCTTTTTTTGCAATTGTTGCGGCCCAAAATGCCTGATTTTGCGGGAGCGTTTGTAAAAAATTGCGATAAAAGTTGCGATGTCTTTTGTATTTTTGTTGCAATAAAGTTGCGAGAGACAGTGAAAGTTGCTTTTTTGTATAGTTCTTTAAAAATAAAAAGGAAACTTATTTTGGGGAGAATAAAATTACTCTGGGCTGAGTTTTCCTAATAACCAAAAAGGCTCAGGATGCTGCAAATGTTGGTATAATATGAAAATGGCTGGTGGGTTTAAGACAAAAAATAATAATTTATTGAATGAATCAAATTTGAACATTTCTGTCAGTGGCTTGTTGATCTTTACATTGTTAATTTCCTAACCTGGCCTGGGACACACATTCATATGGTTTGATAAAGTACTTATTGGACTTTAACTTATCATTGCACTTATAATAATATAATAATAATTGCTGTCCTCAATTTAGGTCATCGTGTACGTCTCATCTTCGGTTTTTCCTGCATCCAACGTGAGTGGGTGTGGGTGTGGGTGGATTAAAACAGCAGCAGCTTTCAGCAATTTGTCAATGCGGAAAAGTAGGCTACCTTCTCTTTTTCTTTACTTCGCCCTCAACAGTTTGTACATTCATAGCTAATGCTGACTCCGCGGCGGGCCTCTTAACACCGGGGATATGTTCGGAATACGATCTCGTACACGTTTTTTTTGTTTTTTTTTAAAGATAATTTTTTGGGCTTTTCCACCTTTATTGATAGGACAGCTAGATGAGAAAGAGAGGGGGAAGACATACAGGAAATGGTCACAGGTCCGATTCGAACCCTGGACCTCTGCGTTGAGGCACAAACCTCTCAGTATATGTGCGCCTGCGCCACCCACCGAGCCAAGCCAGCCACCGTCGCCACATGTTTTTAACCGATCATTTTGGTTTCGTCTGTACCTCAGCTCAGCTACATGGTGTCACAAACTAGCGCTGAAAACTACTACTAAGTCTGGAGTTGACGGAAATATGCGTGGTCAAAGCCCCGGTTGTGAACGGTTTCATTTCCTTTAACTTCTTCCCAATAAAAGTCCTCCGTTATTTTGGTATATGAATGTTTTTATTATGAAGCAGCAAAATCCGGAAATGTTGGGCATTCATTAGCAGTAACGTAACGCGACTCCTATAAGCATTGTGCATTATGTCTTAGCAACAGCATTCTTTGACAAAAGCTGTTCAATCCGTTACAATACCGTTACCGCCACTTTGAAAAAGTACCCGCCATTGGCTGGTGGCAGGTGCTAATTTCCCACCCTGTTATACACAATGCCGACTACATTCACACAGGAGCTTCAAAGTGATGAGTGATTGTTTTTTAATAAAAGTTCATGGACAAATACGTGTTGCAACTACGGTAGCCGTTATGTACCAAAAAGCTATAATTCCCTTTTTCGCTTTTGTGGAGACGAGGATTCCTTCTCCTGTGGCTCGGCACAAGTACGATCCTCCATTATGAACTAAAGTTCAATGCAGGCTTTCAAATTATGCCGAGGCGGTGACAAGCGCCTCTCACTGATCTCCTTCTCCGTTTCAGCTGGTTTCAGTCACGTGACGCTGGCTCTGAACCAAAACGCGTTGTGGATTGGCTAGACAGGTCGGCTAGTGCTCTATGTCCCTCTCAGCCATTATAGTTTCTCAAAAGGACACGGAAGCCTCCTTGGACTTGCCCGTCCAATGTAAATACAGATAAGAAATTCTTCGCTTACGAGGATAAGTCAGATCATTGGCAGAGGTCATTTTACACCAATGAGGACGTATTTATGAATGAAGACATTGATTTTAGCTAATAAAATACTTAAAACACTACACAGTGTACCTTTAACAAGTCATCTTGGTGTCTAAACTCAACTGTTGTAGCGGACAGTCTCCTTTGGTCGGCAAAACACAACCGCAACGGCCGCTGCAACGACCAAGACCTCATGGTTTGACCGTTTCTCGACTAAATTTAACTGTAAAGACCGCTAAACTAAACTGTCATGTGACCGGCCGTCATGTGACCGGCCGCCGACAATTCAAGGATATCATACGAATTGGTGCAGCTTTTTTTTTTATGTGCAGGGTAAAGCTTGTGGCTTTAACAAGAACATTCTCTAACAGATGTGTTGCCCTTTACTAACCCTTTACATAAATAAAGACATTTGCACCATAAATTGTTGGAGAAAAATTCACAGGAAATGAAGTGTTTAATGCTCAACACTTTATTTGGGATGACCAACGAACCCCCGGTTATAATGTCCCCCCCCCCCCCATGTTAAAACAAAACCTGTGCATTTGGTTGTGCATACATTTTCGTACGATATCATACGAACCCGTTCATGTGAATGCGTTGTTGTTCCTCCAGATGTTGGACCCTGGCTGCAGAGATTTGGTGATACGTTTCATCAGACTCCTTCTCCTCTGCTGGATGAGGTCACCGTCTTGACACGAGAGGAAAATGAGGACTCAGAAACCACATCATTATTATTTTCAAAACATTCACAACAAGTGTTTACTGAGAAGGTCAAATTGACACAAAAGCCAGTGGTGCACGACTGCTCATGAGCTCCACGCGTACATGTCAAGGGTGCACGATGTTGTTGTTTTTCATGCAGCTCTTGGCTTGAGGAGCGGTGCCCTCTTTGCCCCACTCAGATACACCAGAGAGCATCAGAACAACAACACATAAAAAAATCCTGTCTGCCTGTCCTCTGCGACACAAACACAGACCGGAGCGCGGCCTTGCCAGATACGGAGTCAGTGTTCTGTGAAAAGGAATATGGTGTAAGGTCTCCAGGCATCATGTACTGTAATGGCTGTGAGCCCAGAGGGGGGCAGACGCCCCAAAGTTCAGCGTGTCCACTTGTTAACTGTAATACAGGTCCGTCATCACACACTCGCTGCAGGCTCAGCATTTCTCCACCGCTGAGGTGACGGTACATAGATCAGCTCGTGTTCGGCGGTCTTAATACCTGGGGCTTTTACACTTTAATGTCTTTCACTTGACAAATGACCTGTGTTTATTAAGTGCAGCCCTGCAGGCCTCGGGACTTGTGGAGCAGCCAGCGGCAGTGAACCCTGAGAGAATACGGTCTGGGGCATTTTTTTTACGGGAAGTGAAAGGAGCCACTCGGAGAGAGGAAGGGAGGGTTTAATGGAGAAGGGTTTGTATCAGAGGGCTGGTGTTGATGGAGTGGTGGTAAAACAGGAGGCTCTAAGCAGGGGGGGAGCCAGTTGTTGTGGCTCAGCCCAGCCATAGGTGGGTCCGTGCTAGAGATACCGATACCAATATCAGAAAAGCCTCCGATACCGCCTAAAATGCTGGTATCGGTATCGGAAAGTACTGGAGTTTATGCACCGATCCCATAACACGTAATTTAGCACAGAAGAAAATCTACTTTAAAGTAGTTTATTTATGTTCTTTTTCCGTTATGACTCACTGTCAAACTGGATAGTAAAAGAAAGTTCTGGTACTTGATTCATTTCATTTCTCGCCACTACTTCTACTCCGCTACATTTCAGAGAAAAATATTCTACTTTTCACTCCACTACATTCATCTGACAGCTTTAGTTACTAGTTACTTTACTAATTAGGTTTTTGCACACAAAACACATGTAGTTTATACAATCTGATGTTTTATTACAAATTAAACTACCCAACAGTATAACGGCCTACAAGTACAGCTGAGATGATTAGCTGATTAAACACTTAGTTGATTGACAGAACTGTTTGGATCTTATGTGAGGATTGTTCTTCAGAATCAGAATCAGCTTTATTTGCCAGGTATGAGGACACATATGAGGAATCGTTGAGTACTTTTACTTTTAATACTTTAAGTACATTTCCCCGATGATACTTGCTCATACTTTTACTTAAGTAGCATTTCTCATACTTTTACTTAAGTAGCATTTCAGTAGCAAGGACACACCATCAAGCAGATACGTATTGAAGGACACACCATCAAGCAGATACGTATTGAACAATATAATAATGAAAGATGACTGGAATGCGAGGCATGAAATTGCTGGAAAGCGAGACGTAAAGTGACTGTGTTTGGGGAGGCTTCGATAGGGAATCCGCCGTAGCACCCGTGCACGACGGACCCCCTTAGGACCTGCAGAAGAGGAGAAAGGAGAGGATCAGAAAGAGGGTGGGAGGGAGGGGGTGCAGAATGCTAGAGCGAATGAGAGGAGAGGGTTAGGTGGGTATTTATAGGAATACCGGAAGAGGCGTGTTTGAGGTGTGGCCCTGCTCCTGAAACTATTCCAAGTAGTGTCAATTTTAATGCAGGAATTTGACTTGTAACAGTGTATTTTTACAGTGTGGTATTGGTACTTTTACTTAAGTAAAGGATCTGAATACTTCTTCCACCACTGCTACTAGGAGACTGGATAAGTCAAACCATGGGCGATTTTAGACCCTTTTTAGGAGGGCTCAAGCCCTAAATTTCATCTCAGCACCCCCTAAAAATGAAAAAAATTAACACTTAACACTTTTGCAAGGCACTTTATTCGTGTCACATTCTCATTAGGGGCTGAACCCCCCTAAAGGTCTGATCTTAGAATCGCCCCTGAGTCAAACGTATCTATTTTGTCATTTTATTGCATATATTATGGGAATTAATGGTGTTTTTTTTCTTCACTGAAGTGGCAGAAATGTCTCTACTGGATTAAAAGATACAGAGACATGCTGCGCTGCTGAAAGCATTCAGTCGCTGTAAAAATTATCAATCGCATGATTCATGTCACAATATTTACTTGCTGAACAGATCCGCTCAGACGAGACACTGTGTGTAGCAGAGTTGTTGACCTGGGTTGAGTTGTCGGCATAGCTACGACTCCACCTGGAGGTAATCAGCGTGCCGCTTGGGGCTTTTTCAGTCAAAGCTCTGCAGAAGGGAACGGGCCTTTACTCAGGGCGTTTTACCCAAACAAACACAGCGGGGGAATGCCAATGACAACCAAATCAGGAAGAGGTATATTGCAAACACATTTAGCGGGGGCGGGGGGTTGGGGGAGGAATGTCATGTTCCTCTACAGGCCCTAATTGCCTGTTGACACATGAACCAGATGTGGCTAACAGAGGCTGAGCATTCATTTGCAGACAAAGGTTTTAAGGATAGCAAATAATAACATGCAGGATGGAGAAATGAGCTAATCCTGGTTACGTAATGTGGTGGAGAAACCTGTGTAGGCTGCAGATACGTCATCTACCATCTGCTCTGCAGGTTTAACAGCTGATGGCACAAGAGGGTTTGCTGCTTCCTGTCACTCACTCTTTTATCAGGAAAAGTTAAAGGAATAGTTCACCCAAAAACAGTATATATGTATGTATGTAGTACTCGCCTCCCGAGGCACTCTGTGGTTTCAAACCTTGAAAGGGCGTAAGGGAGAGCCCAGTGCCTGAAAAATGAAAGCCAAGAGACTTGGATGGAGGCCCAGCAAAAGACAGCAATTAAGTTTATTAAAACGTAATAATGATTCCTGTGCAGCATGCGCACAACACATTTCTTCAAGGGAGGATAATCTAACAATAGTTCAGGGAAAATAGAACGATACAAGACACTTACCAGATGGTTTATAACCTAATGTCTGGTCTTTTGTTCGGAGTCTATATCCACGACGTTCCACTTCCGGGATTGCTCCGGTGCTGGCGGAAATTCCTCCGGATGTCTTTTTGGCCGGATGTCTGTCACCTTCTGCTTTCTTTGTGTTGGAATTCTAAACTCCGGTGGATTCCTGAGGACTATGGTTAACTGCTCCTCAGATCTCTGCAGGGTAAATCCAGACAGCTATCTAGACTATCTGTCCAATCAGAGTTTCTGTCGCACGACTAAAACAACTTTTAAACGTACACATGTTCCACTAAAACAAGTTCCTTCCCGAGGCTATTTTGCAGCGGCACCAAGGCTCCGTACGCCGCTTAGCACCGCCCAAAACTGTGATTGGTTTAAAGAAATGCCAATAAACCAGAGCACGTGTTTCATCCCGGAATGCTATTTGGATCAACCAGACCCTCCTCCTCCGCAGCGCTGTGGAGGAGGGTCTTCTTCAAACCCGCGGCTGCTACATCGAGGAGTAAACCTCTATATATGGGCGCCTGCTCTACCAGGTGAGCTAACCAGGCGCCCTGTCAGTTTCCTGTTTAATTTTGTAGTCTCTCTGGTGTCATGTCTTGTTTTATGCTGCATTCCAGGCAACCCGTAACTTGTGTTTTCACAACCTTCTACCCGTGAAAGTGCCCTGGAATGACAACCCCCGTCAAACCCATAACTTACTACCTGCAAATTCGTACCAGATCGTTGTACTCCCAGTTAAAGTTTTGACGTCACACACACTTAAACAACAATGGAGACCCCTGTTGATGCTGTACAGACGCCGGTGATTAACAGTGAGAAATATAAATAAAATAGACATAAATAGGCAACGTAAAGTAATTCCGCACATTTTAATCAAAACAATACACATACAATTGTGTACTACTATAGGTTATGTTTATTAAATGAAGCCCAAAATATGTCGCAGACTAGAAGTCGCTAGTATCAGCTAGCGCTAGCTAACGTCAACGTTAGGTAGCCGCTAGCTAACGCTAGCTAGAAGGGTTTGTCGTGACTTTGCCTGGAACGCTACCAAGTCGTGAGTCGTGACTTGAAGTCGTAACTTACGGGCTAAAAATTGTGTCTGGAATGCAGCATTACTTCCTGCCTTGTGTGTTGTCCCGCCTTTGTGGTTGTCTGCCCCACCCTGATGTGTTCCACCTGTTCATCAGCCCTCTTGTCACCTGTCCCTCGTTACCTTGTGTATTTGGTCTCTGTGCTTTCTTTGTCTGTTGTCCGATTGTCGTTGTTACTCCCTGCGTCTATCCCGTCATTGCTTCTTGTGTGCTTTTAGTCTTGCCTGCTTCCACGTTCCTAATTCTCTTTTGGATTTTGTTCATGTTCTCTTCCTGTTTTGGACTTTTGGTGGTAAGTTTATTTTTGTATGAAATCATTCGACTCTACCTGCTTCACCCGCTTTTGTTCTTCTGCACTTGGGTCCAAACCTGCCTTCCTGAAGTTGTGACAGCCTGTAAGTTCATAAAAAACTAAATCTATAATGGTGTCTTATTAGGCAACAAACCTTAGCTCAGACGTTACTCATTGCAGCCTTCATACTGTCAGATACAGTGATGTCGTCTTTCAGCTGAGCCCTCTTTGTGCTTCTCCTGTGATACGTCCTGTTACATTTACACTAAAGACGATGGAACTGAAACTGCACAGATGGCACCAAAGCTTCTACCATGTGGTCTGCGAAGAGAAAACTCTTCCCAGACTTCGACTGTCTCGTAGTTTAACAGCGTGCGGGCATCCATACTTTTCACAACCTAATTAAATCTGTGATACTCAAACCCTGAATGATTTATCTCACAGAGGCTTCTCTCAGATGATGTAAAGTTTCAATCTGAAGCGGATTGTCAAGGTAACGTCTCTGAATGTAACGCTTTTCCCATAGAATTGGCTAACCCCTTTTAACTGCGATGAATAAACCTCAACATGCGGGCAAAAACTTGATCTCCCGCCTGCTTTTTTCAGGGGCCTGTTAACACAAGATATGGAGTTTTTCTTTTACTCGAGGCAGGCTCAGATAATCCCTCGTGGATAGAAAGTATCTGACCCAGCCACTGATTTCTGGAGACCCTACTGCGCCTCTATCATAGATTAGTGGAGCTGAATTGGAATCAGAGGTGGAGGAGATGGAGCCGATAGGCAGAGGCGCCATCCAGGTGTGAAAGTGCACACATTTACGGTCATGGTTTGGTTGATCTAAAAATGCATGAAATTTCTCCCTGGATATCGTCTCATAACAAGGTCATTAGACATCTGGGTGCTGCAGGAGGCGCAGAAATGTCCAAAAACCTCAGCAGAAGTGTGTGCATGTGTGTTTCTGTATACACAATATATAACATAATCATCCGTCATCACTTTTAATATTAGAATTGAAGGTCAGCCTTCTGAAATAAGAAGTTCAAAATATTAGAATTGAAGGTCAGCCTTCTGACATAAGAAGCTCAAAATTCAATTTCTGCTTCATTTCCAAGCTGCCACACAGAGATGATAATACAGCCAGCTGTGGAAGGAGTATTCAGATCCTTTCTTCAGAAAAAGTACTAATGCCACACTGTACACATACTCAAACAGCTAGCTAGATGATGTGATCTTACCTAGCTACTGCGCATGTGCGACTGCCAACAAAGATGTTACAGCAGTGAGAGGTCTCACTCTGTAGCTAAAACAGAGACCTGAACACAGGGTGAAAAGAGGAGCTGCAGCAATGTGCAGTACAAAAATATGGTGTTTTTTGAAAATGAAACCATGTAAACCTATTCTGATACAACCTCAAAATACAATTATGAACCTGAAAATGAGCATAATATGAGCACTTTAATTAGTAAAGTAACTAGTAAATATTGGCGTTTACCCACTGCTAGAACCAGCTCTACTCGGCTTGGCTGTTGCCACAGCCAGAAGATAAATTTTGTTTCAAAAGAAAATGGAAGCATCAAAAATGGCAGGTTATTTCAGGACACCCCCGTCTGTCGCTAGCAATGATGAGGCAGTGATTAGTGACGATTCTCTCCGACCAATCAGTAGTCTGCAGGTTTTCACGTCACCTTTTGGTATCGCCTCAGCTCGCTTAGAACCTCGATGGAGGTGATACTGAAAAAAGTACCTGTTGGCAGGTACCAGGGACCTTTTTTCAAAATTGAAAACCAAAAAAGGCAAGCAGAGTCGAGGCGAGTCGAGCAGCTAACATGTAATGAAAAAAACGCCATAAAGCTGTCAGATGAATGTAGTGGAGTAAAAATTACAATATTTCTCTCTGAAATGTAGCTGAGTAGAAGCAGAAAGTGGCATGAAAAGAAAAGACTCATGTAGAGTACAAGTACCTCAAATTTGTACTTGTGTGTAACCACCAACCAACTCCCCCAAGATACCGTCCAACTCTGCACCGTGCCAACTTAATCAGTGAGAGATCATTGATCACACGCAGCCTGGGAAAGATGAGAGAATTAATAAGACAGAGCGAGAGGGAGACAGACGGACAGAAAGATGGGTGGAAAAGGAGAGGAGATAAGAGAGAGGATATTTGGCGGCGAGGCAAAGATGGCAAGACAAAGTGAGTCAGAATGCACTGAAGCGTGGAGAAAGTGTGTGTCTGCAGAGTGAGATACAGCCGGCTGCTGAGAGGCACTCCCGCAGTCACACGCCTAATGTGTTATCAACATTCATGTCTTGTGAGATGCAGAATGTGTCAGATTTGGTGTCAGACTACACGTTGAATGCCCAACCAATCACCGCTCGCTGTCTTTTCCTCCCCCTGCGCTACATGCAACTGCGAGAGTGTTTGAACAGGAGAGCACAGAGAGACTTTCAGTGTCAGTTACGTCAATAACAGATACACATGCATATGCATCTAAAACCTTACTTAAGTAACGGTATGAAAGTATCATCAGAAAGATTAACTTAAAGTAAAAGTTATCTATTTATTGTGCAGTAAAATGTTCCCTGTCAGTGTTTTCCTCTTCTATCTAATGTTTCTGGATTAATTTTCTTGCTGCATGAATTAATTAATGTGTACAGTGGTGCTCATAAGTTTACATAACCATGCTAAAGTTGACTAAAAAGAGGAATAAAAAAATATGCCTTAATTAAAAGAAAATAGGAAAAATCCAACCTTTAAGGACACCAATTTTCTTTGTGAATGAATAATGTATTGTAAATAAATAAATGGTTTTCCTTAAAATACAGGGGGCATAAGTAAGTACACCCCTATGTTAAATTCCCATAGAGGCAGGCAGGTTTTTATGTTTAAAGGCCAGTTATTTCATGGATCCAGGATACTATGATCCTGATAAAGTTCCCTTGGCCTTTGGAATTAAAATAGCCCCTCATCATCACATCCCCTTCACCATACCTAGAGATTGGCATGGTTGTATTTCAGTTAGCCTAATAGCTGGTTTGATTTGCATTGAGAGATGATCTTATGGAAAGTACCCCATGCCAATCTCCCCCGTGCCAATCTCTATGGGAATTTAACATAGGGGTATATTTATGCCCCCTGTACTTTAAGGAAGAACGTTTATTTATTTACGATACATTATTCATTCACAAAGAAAATTGGTGTCCTTAAAGGTTGGATTTTTCCTCATTTTTTTTAAATAAGGCATTAAGACCACTTTCCAAAAGATGATTTTTTTATTCCTCTTTTTAGTCAACTTTTGCATGGGTCATAAACTTATGAGCACCACTGCATGTTGCATTTTCCTGTTGTAGATGTTTAAAGCTAAAGTGCACAACAATTTTATATTATTCAACGTCCGTTACATTCAAGCCATTGCCAAATGAGTTGATGCAAAGCTAATTAAGGCTATCAACTCCACAAAACTCTCTCTGTATTTCTCTGTATGGCTATGTTTACAAAGAATCTGGCGATTTTTGAGTGCAGAAGCTCAAGCGAAGATAATTACCTCTTCTGAACAGTCCATTTATTTTTAAATCCTCTGTGTCCTTGGCTAAGGCCGCGTTCAGACAGCCTGCGTCGGCCTATGAACGATCTGACGGAAAACAGTAATTGTGAAATATAAAGTCTGCTTCATTGGGGGGATTAAAGAACACAACAGTCACATAAATAGAATGTGTCATTGACACTCCCCCCCCGACGCTCAACCATGCGTCTAGTCTATATCGAGGACATTTAACTTCTGGAATTCAGGTGCTGCCGGAAATGTCCCTCATTTCGGCCGGATGTCAGTCACCTTCCTCTTTCTTTGTGTTGTAATTCTAAACTCTGGATTTATGAGGACTATGGTTAACTGGTCCTCAGATCTCTGCAGTAGAGCTGAAGATCTTTGTCCGAACCTGATGGGTTCGGTCTTTATTTCTATCATTTTACATGTGCTCGGGCCGGGCTCGGGCTTGCGCTCCGGGTTGCGCGGTAAATGAGCGGTCAGGTGATGCGTTTCGATTAGCGCAAAAATGGATGCTGAGGAGGTGAAAGGGAGGCTGGCCTCTGGAGGACTTATTTTATTTCTCTGTTCCAACTTCCAAGTGGCCTATAGGCTACGTTAGTCATGAATAAATGATGTTAAAAAATGTGTAAATGACTCATTCTTGACAAAAGGCAAAAGAGCTGTGTGTCGGGCTGAATACTGTCGGGCTCCGGCCTTGTCGGGCCAAACTTTTAAGGCCCGATTACAGCTCTACTCTGCAGGGTAAATCCAGACAGCTAGCTAGACTATCTGTCCAATCTGAGTTTTCTGTTGCACGACTAAAACTACTTTTGAACGTACACATGTTCCACCAAAACAAGTTCCTTCCCGAGGCTGTTTTGCAGCAGCACCGTGGCCCGGTCCGGTGCTTAGCACTGCCCAAGACGACTGTGATTGGTTTAAAGAAATGCCAATAAACCAGAGCACGTTTTTCTCTCATCCAGGAATGCTGTGTGGACTAGCCAGACCTTCCTCCGCAGCACTGTGGAGGAAGGTCTGGCAATGCCAGACTACCCTGCGGAAAATTGCCGGATTGCTTTTTTGGTCTGAATGCGATTACGGAAGGCTTGCGTCATATGGACACGGCGACAGTTTTGTTGTCATCACTTAGAATTTCTTATGGGGGAGACAGAAACTACGCACTATAGCTTTAAGGTTGGGCTCATTCTATCTCCTTTATACTCTGTTGGGTAGTTTAATCTACAGCTATGCATCATATTCTATTAAGTCATCATATGTTTGTAGCGTCGCTGTCCTGTGAGAACCACGTATTTCTAAAAAGTTTTTAAACTTTTCACGGTGAAAGAAAAACAGTTCTCAGCTTAGCGACGATGCATGTTCCAGCTGATCCAAGAGGCTTTTTAAAGACTTTACTTAGCTTAAGAAGAAATTTCTCAAAACTTCATCCTTCAGTTTATCACTAACATTCAACATAAACGCATCTGGAGATACGTGGTTTACACTCGACAGGAAGGGAAGGAAAAACTGTCAAAAAAACTGTAACCTGAAAGGTACGTGACCAAGTAAGTAAGTGACCAAAATGCATATTTGGCTAAGTAGTACTAAAATCCTCCTGCGTCATGGCCAAATGCTGCAGACTCTGAAACATTACTTACAAAAACTTTAAAAAAAAAAACTCAACTACAGACGCAAGGGCGTAAGTTCTGAATGGTTCTTTTGTCTTCCATATTTTTTTGAGGGGGACAAATCTACCTCTTCTAAATATTGGGGGGGGGGGGGACATATGCCCTGCATGCATACATCTACACCTATGCACAGACAGATACAGATTGTAAATTTATGAGATATATTTTATTCATCTTTTATGTTAATATTCCAACTTTAAAGAGATTTGGTAAATCATTTGCACCTCGCCAGCTTCAGATTCGCCGAGGTGTGCGTGTGTTTTGATCTGACCTCCCCCGAATTCATTTCAACTCGGCTTCAAAGACAAAGAAGCCGTGGGCCGTCCTGCTGATTCCAACTACATCAGAGAGAACGTTACTGAGCAATATCACCCAGATCATTTTAACTGCTAACGAATTATCAAACAAGGTCAGGCTGATTCATCTGTAATCCCCTGGAATCTCAGCCTGTTCTCCTGAATGTTTGAAAACCTACGAAAAGATACCCACTGTAATTCGTATGATTTCCAAGTTTTTTGTTGTTGTTGCTGTGCACACCACATTGCCTGCCGCTGTATAAGAACGCGGCTGGCATCGTAGGGCGGAGGTCGTGGTGGATGGGTGGGCGTTAACACACAGGACTTTCAAGCCAGAGAGTGGAGTTCTCTTCCCGGGGAAAACTAAAGCCTTTCACCCAGGAGATGTGTGTTCCTTGGGAGTTTTTTTTTTATCCAAACCACGATCTTTTTCCTAAAATTAACTATTTGTTTCGGTGTCTTTCGTCGCACCATAGCATAGTGCTCATGTTTTTTTGCCTAAACATGACCGTGATCTCCGCCGAAATGACCGGCAGCTCGCCGTGCTCTGTACCCGGCTCACAGTCACCACACTACCCCCCCATTCACGGAGCACCGTAGCTGGTGTTGCCGAGCTCTGTAGCGGCTAAACACATCTACTAACTGCCGCTGATACGGCGAGCGGTGACGGGAGGTCCGCAACCGGCGGCAGGAAGCTCTGTAGCGGCTTAAACAACTAGAAACTGCTGCTCTGTAGCACAGAGCTCTGTAGCCGATGTCACGTGACCAGCCGGCGGTCTCCTAGTTTATGTATGATATCACGCGCTTTAGTGCGCGTAACGTTTTGTGCGATATCCTACGAACCCGTTCATGAGAACGCGTTGGTATTGGAAGAGATTCAGAGCACAAAGTAACTCCCTATTTTACTGAGTCAACTTTATTTCTGTAGAACTTTTCAGGAGAGGAGTTACACACTAAAATATGCTGGGTTATTAAAAATGAAGCGCGATAACGGAAGGCTTGTGTCCTCTGGATGCGCCGACAGAATTGTTGTCATTACTTAGAATTCCTCATGGGGGAGACAGAAACTACGCTCTATAGCTTTAAGTGTGCTAAGTGACCAATTAAGGTTTCCAAGATGCTCCACAAAATAATGTAGAAGGTCTTTTGTGCTCACAGCTAGGAAATTCTTGAATAAGATGTTGAGTATAAGTTTTCATGCCATATGTAGGCCTACTGTATTTACCTTTTTGTTAACTTTTAACCACGCATGGCTCTAATGTTGGTCTGTTGGTCCCAAGTGAAACATCTCAACCACTATTGGATGGATTGCCATCACATTTGCTATCATTATTATCTGCAGTCTCTAAGATTTTATTTCATATTGTTGCCTTTTTGCCTGATTTATTGGTGCCATTTTAAAGGTGCACTTACTCACAAACGTTTGGGTTCTAGTCGGCCATTTATCCAGACAGAGACATTTCACTCGAAATCACCAAAGTCAGAGGGCTTCCTCCTTTGGGGAACATGAATGTTTCATAGTAATCTATTGTAATAGTTTAAATATTTCAGTCTGGACAAAAGTGTTGGACTGACTGCTATCCACGTGTGGTTAAAACTACAGCTGCTATACCTGAGCTTTTTGGAGGACTCCAACTGTACTGTGGAGAGATGTATGCAATACGCTTATGGTGCTATCATATATACATAATGTGTGTGTGTATATATATATATATATATATATATATATATATATATATATATATATATATATATATATATATATTTTGAAAACTTCAAATCTACTTTAAAGACCCATTTTTTTTTAGCGAAGACTGAGGCTGCTTGGCTCCTTGTTTTTATTCCCTATACATTGCTGATTTAATCCACTCTCCTAACTTCCTTCTTTTTTGACGTTGGTTTTATCACTACAAGTATGTAGCCTGATGTTGTTTATCTATGTATCGGGGCATACTTCACCCCATCTTCTCCCGGGCATACAGCAGCTCCCTCTGACAAAGATCTTTGACAGACAAAATTTTGCAGAAGGCGCGGCCAATCTTCTATCTACCGAGTTTGGCAGATCAGTCTTCTCTGTTAGAGCCACAACGTATTGGAGCTCAAGTACCAAGCGAGATCAGAGAATGTCATAACTTTGCTGGTTTTAAATTATAAGATGAAATCATGGCTGAAATCAACCCACTCATGCTCCCATCAATCAGAAACCCAAACAGCTTAATGTGGTGAAGTCTTGTTGCAGTGGTGTCTTAATGTTGTGATTGTAATGTTGTGAAATAGGGCTGGGCAATATATCGATATTATATCCACATCGATATATGAGAGTAGATATCGTCTTAAATTTTTAATATCGTTTTATCTTGAGGCTGCATTACAGTAAATTCATGTGATTTTCTAAGCTAACCAGACCATTCTAGCTGTTTTGTTATTTGCCTTTACCCACTTAGTCATTGTATCCCTATTATTGGGGATTATTTATCAAAACTCTGATTGTGTTAATATTTTGTGACGGACCAAAAGTCAACCCTACAAGATCGTTACAATATCGATATTAATGTTTTTGGTAAAAAAATATTAGATTTTCTCCATATCACCCAGCTTTATTGTGAAATTGTATTGTTGTCTTCAAGTTGTGATTCTTGTTGTCAAAATAGTGTTCTTGTTTGTTGTTGTAGTGTGCAAGTTTTAATACTGTAAAATCTGATTGTTCCCTTTTGACAGAGATGTTATTCTCGGTTTCCTGCCAGGGACTACAGATGAAAATTAGCGTATAGCTAACTCTGGTACTGCTAAGGAGCTGTGCATTGTCCCTGTCAAATAAAAACTAAAAAAAAATAAAATAAATCTTGTCAAGCTCTTCCCTCTGGGCAGAGATATAGGCTCCCTAGAGCAAAAACAAACCGCTACAAATATTCTTTTGTTCCTTGTGCAATTAAAGCTGTTAACTTGCACAACTCTTGAATGCAGTTTTTTATTAGTGTCACATAGGTCTTCTCAGTGACACCTTTAGAAATCACTTTTCCAGACAATCTCAAGGGATTTCCTTTGACACGTTCCACTTTTTAAGTGATGAAATTGTTCTCAATCAATCTGTTGTTTGTGTTGTTTTGATGTTTAATGCGTTGTTTATTGTGTTGCTGTTTTTTGTACCTCCCAACTGCAAATCAAATTCCCCCCTCGAGGGACAATAGAGAACTGTGAACTGATCTGCCCTGGTTGTTTAGCACTTTGGGTCAGCTTATGCTGTTTTAAATGTGCTATATAAATAGAGATGACTTGACTTGGTTTAAAATTGGGGGGGGGGGGGCATTTAGGCCTTTATTCAATGGGACAGCTTAGACATGAAAGGGTAGAGAGAAGGGGAATGACATGCAGCAAAGGGCCGCAGGTTGGAACCGAGCCAGCGGCCGCTGCAGCGAGGACTGAGCCTCTGTATATGGGCGTATGCTTCAGGTGAGTTCCCGGGCGCCATTGATGTCTATTTTGTTGTTATTTTATTGTACTGAATATTATGGTTATTTCATCTTGTCTTATATTTGTAGGGAGGGGGTTATGGTGAGTGGGGGGGAGTTTAGACGGGGAGGAGATGTGTTCATCTCGTGAGTTGTATGTTTTGTTTTTGTTTAAAAAAAGAAAAGAAAAATAAGAGTTCATTGTATAAAATAAACCCATTCGCTAACAACCACGTCCACATATGAACACATGAAGTGGACCTCGGGTGTGTTTACCTCGGCAGGACCTGCAGCTTAAACTGGTTGTTGCTTCTGAGTCTCCATATCAGCTTCTGTAAAGTGATTACTTTCATTCACAAACATCCATCTCGGAGCAGAGGCTTTTTTAACCTGCGATAAACTCAATCTCACGTCAGAGTGTATCCAATTGTACAGCCTCTCTGGCCGCATTCACAGTGAGGTCACCTTAACTCCCGTCTCCTCCTCATCAAGCCGAGGTTGAAAGGGGGATTTGATTGGGTGATAGCGGTTGAGGCGGAAGGAAGGCAGGAAGGAAGGTAGCAGAGGGTGTGTCTGTTAAATTGTCCTCAGCACCCCCTTTCCTTCTATTTGGCGGGTAAATAAAAAAAAAAAAAAAAAAAGGGGGCCAGGGGAGCTTTGCCAATTGGTGTGTGAAGTGAAGTCGTCAGTCAGTTGAGGGATGAGTCAGCAGATGCCTTATCACTTCTCAGCCTGTTGTGTGTGTGTGTGTGTGTGTTTGTGTGTGTGTATGTGTGTTTCCTACTTGCATGAAGGGTGAATTAATGGATGAACTACGTTTTAACCCAAAAACCTAACCCTAGGGTATGCATTTTAACCCAAACCTAACCTAACCTAACCCTAACCATTGCCTAATCCTAGTGTCTTCCAGGCAGCGCTGCCTGGACGACGTTAGGGGCTTAAAACACCGAAAAATTCACCACAATACTGCAAATTAAGTGTTTGATGGTCAAAGTTTTATGGGCCCCCCAGTTATAGTGTTGAAACAAAACCTACGCCCTTGACTATACCAACCAGTGTCATCATCAACACAGCACTATTATCTACAGCAGAGTCTTATAAAGGGTCATGCAGCTCTCTTTGAGAAGTGATGATTTAGTAAGACATTGCTCTTTATCCTCTTATCCTCCTCCTGAAGGTGATAGAAGGTGGTGGAAAGTACTTTTTTTTTTTTTTCTTTGCAGGGCTGAAAGTCCTGGCAGCAGCTTAGTCAGAAAATAAAATGTTCAGCCTGTAGATGTTTAGTAATGTAGCAACGGTAAAATCATCCACATCATTCTTACTTTGGCCACTACTTTCTGCTCCGGGGGCTTAACCTGATGTGACTCACATATAGACTGTATATGAATGAATGAATGTTTTATTTCGAAAATACATAAGCGTAATTTATGAGGCCCTACCAAGCAGCTCGATTGGTTGGGGTTAGGCCGTACCTGCCAACACTCCCGTTTTTCCCAGGTTTCTCCTGTTTTTTAGCCCTATCTCCCGGACCCCTCCCAGGAAACTCCTGTAATTTGCATTGCCCAAACTCCTTTATAAATAATTGGACCAATATGTTTGTCTAATGTTGACCAGTTGCCACACTTGTCAACATGAAACGCAACCTATTATTGTCACACAATCCACACACCATACAATTTTCAACCCGTTTGTCACCTCAACCTGGCAAACTATAACTCAGTTGCGCAGTTGATCTCAGCGCAAGCTTCGCGGAAATAATGTCAGACCCGAAAGCGAGCCGATAAAAATGGCAGGTGAAGGCGGTGTTCCCGCAAAGAAATTGAAATATAGCTGTACATTTCAACAGTGTTGGGCGCAACAATTTACATGCATCTTACCTAGTCATATCGACAACCTCCATGCTTTTTGCAAGGTATGTTGCATTGATTTTAATGTAGCGCACGGCGAGAAAAATGACCCAGCACATTGAAACAAAGCGGCACTATCGTGCAGAAGAGGCACATAAGGACACACAGGTGATTTCATCCTTCATCACGGAAGGACAGACAGAGCAGTGTACCAGTGTTAAAAGCTGCAGTGCAGTGTTTAAGTTATGTTTTCATTTATATTGCAATGTAAATAATACACTTAACACTTACAGTACACTGTACGTAAACTGTAAACACAACCCCCCCCCCCTTTCCTAGAAGTTGCGTGGGTTCCATAATAATGCACGGTTACATGACTGGCCACCAGCAGCATGACGTTGGGTTTGCGTTTCTCTATAAGTTGAGTCAGTCTCAGCTTTTCGCCGCAGGCCCGCTAAGTTTTTTTGAGTGTCCCCCCTGCGGAGAACCCCTCCGCAGCCTAAACACACTACCCCCATTCAAATATGGATAGAAAGATCTGCGTTTTTTCCGGACCGTCGGCCGGCCGACGCAGGCTATCTGAACACGGCCTAACAGGGAGTAGCACTTTGCACACCAAGCTTCTATACACGTTCATTAGTCCGGCTTAGTGCTCTGGTTGATTAAACCATTCCAGAGGTACAAAGTGTTGTGTGTACAAAGATATGTTGTTTTGGGAAAACTCGGGCTCGTCTCCTGATACCAGTGAATACACAACATGAGTGTGCACACACAGTCACAGCTGTGATCATAAAACAAAGAGGAGCAGTGATCCACACAAGGTCAGCCTCTGCCCTCAGGTCCTGCTGACTGTAAATCACTCCTGATATGTGCGTCAGCCAAATACTTAAAATGTAAATATCCTCTCATCATGGTGGCTGAACCCGGTGCCAGGCCTGCGGGGGCCTATCAGTCTGCGGGCCGAGGCAGCGGCGGAGTGGAATTGGCAGGGAGCAGATCCCTCTGATGAGCCACTGACAGAGGGTCACTGATTACGCTAATTTAACGGATTAGTTTAATTTCAGTCTGCTGGAGAACCGGGACAATTTGTGGTTTTTGTACAGTTACTGTTTTGTATTGTGCAACTGTCTGACTTTACCTCTGTGTCCTTTTTCATGGAAAGTATGTTGCATGTTATCAACGACACTTGACTTGAGTCAAAAATATATAAATATCCTTGACAGCCTTCTACAGAGATGCATACAACACATTCTCATGAACAGGTTCGTATGATATCGTATGAAAACGTGAGTGTCCTGCGGCGACGACAGTTAAGTTTAGACACCAAAACGTCTAGCTAAGATTAGAAGAAAGGTTGCATGGCATGAAAATGTCACTTTATAATGTTAAACATTAATATGAGTTCCCCCAGCCTCCCTATGGTCCCCCAGTGGCTAGAAATGGCAATAGATGTAAACCGAGCCCTGGGTATCCTGCTCTGCCTTTGAGAAAATGAAAGCTCAGATGGGCCGATCTGGAATCTTCCCTTTATGACGTCATAAGGGGAAAGGTTACCTCCCCTTTCTCTGCTTTGTCCGCCCAGAGAATTTGGCCGGCCCATGAGAAAGAGAGAGACATCCTAGGCTTGCAAACAAGCAAAGTGGCAGTTGGTCAAGGCCACACCCCCACCCTCCACCTTGCACCCCCTCTCTCCTCCTCAATAGCATTTAAAGCTACAGACACAGAAATGGCACATCCTAAGTAAAGCTCATTGTGGGACTGGCTCTAGTGGGCTGTAATTCTGCACCAAGGCTGAATTTCAGGAAAGAGACTTCAGATACAGTATTAGGGGACCACTAAGGCCTATATAAAAGAGACTTCAGATACAGTATTAGGGGACCACTAAGGCCTCTATAAAAGAGACTTCAGATACAGTATTAGGGGACCACTAAGGCCTCTATAAAAGAGACTTCAGATACAGTATTAGGGGACCACTAAGGCCTATATAAAAGAGACTTCAGATACAGTATTAGGGGGACCACTAAGGTCTATATAAAAGAGACTTCAGATACAGTATTAGGGGACCACTAAGGCCTATATAAAAGAGACTTCAGATACAGTATTAGGGGGACCACTAAGGCCTATATAAAAGAGACTTCAGATACAGTATTAGGGGGACCACTAAGGCCTATATAAAAGAGACTTCAGATACAGTATTAGGGGACCACTAAGGTCTATATAAAAGAGACTTCAGATACAGTATTAGGGGACCACTAAGGCCTATATAAAAGACACTTCAGATACAGTATTAGAGGACCACTAAGGCCTATCTAAAAGAGACTTCAGATACAGTATTAGGGGACCACTAAGGCCTATATAAAAGAGACTTCAGATACAGTATTAGCAGCATGTCATAGGACCTTTAAGACGTACTCCAGGGACACAAACACCCGTTTCCTGGGTGAAAGTCTTGTGTTTTCCCCTTAACTTCTTCAAGATAAGAACTCCACTCCCCGCTTGAAAGCCCTGTGTTTTAGGACCCATCCGTTGCATCTTCGCGCTCTTATACAGCCGCAGTCAATGTGGTGCATGCAATAACATATACATGGAATCAATCTAATAAATCAGGAAGCCTCTGTGTGTGTGTGTGTGTGTGTGTGTGTGTGTGTGTGTGTGTGTGTGTGAGGTCTGTCTTTGAAATATCTCATGAACCGTTCATCCAATCTACTTCACACTTGGTTTCCTGGGAACTCAATGAACTTGGGGTTTCGAATTTGGAGCATTAGGAGCACTTTGGACAGCATTGGATATTAGATGTTAAAAAACTGAATAAAACTAAACAGCTGAACTATAAAGGAAAAAATTTACAAAAAACAACAAAACCTGCAGCACAAAAGACGTCACACGCAGCAGGCTGTTGACACGCTCTGTACAGCTGACAGGAACATCGCAACTGTTGTGCTGAAAAAGGATGAGAAGAAAGGCGCTACCATAACTGGCTCTTCCGTGTCTACCCTTCCCAATAAAAAGCCCAGCTCAAATTCACTCAGAGCATTTCACTAAGAGGAAACTCAATAAAAAGCCTTTTTGCCGACACTAAATATCAAACAAAAGCCAGACACTGTATAGTATTAAGTTGCTATGAGCTACAAAGTCACCGGCAGAACATTTACGTAATCTCGGAGCTTCCCCCCCAGCTCTGTGCAGATAGGCCTGGCAATGCGAGACTGGGCAAAGACAGTTTTCATCAGACTCACCCTTGGTCCGGTTGTTTTAAGTGTACTGCTAACTTATAACACTAATAACATTATCGTCGGCAAAAAACAACAACCCGCGAATCAAATCCATGCTTCTACGTTAACCGCCAAGCCACTAAGCCTGTTTGGAAATGAACACCTCTGCTCAAGTGTTAAATTCGTTAATGATAATAATGATGAGACATTAAACGCTGACTGTGGCGATATCAACATGCAATATCGTTAACGAAAAAGACAACACTAAAATTTAGTTGAAAAAAAACATTATTCGCATTGCCTTCCACCTTTTCTCCCGCCCCTCTCTCTCTCTCTCTCTCTCTCTCTCTCTCTCTCTCTCTCTCTCTCTGCGCACAGACACACACTCTCACATCCCGGAGCTGACTCTGTCTCTGTGGATGGCACACTGCCATGAGTACATGAGGCAACTGTCTGATTACGCCACATTTTAATTGTGATATTTTGTGATAAAATTCTGAATCTGCAAGGTTCTCTGTCAGGTAAATGTAGCAGAAGGGCCTACAGTGTTTTCCTGTGAAGTTGAAGTACAAGTCCTAACCGGCACATTTTGAACGGGTACTGTGCTAGTACAGGGAATTACAGCGTATTACTTTTCGTATATGTACACGTTTCACGAGAACAGCCTGAGAGATAATAGAGAGCTTCTCCCACACTCTTTTGTCTGTCCCCCCAACTCATCTGAGTGGAAACAGAAATGGCTCACAGCTACTTAAAACAACTTCTGAACAAACTTCTGTGAACAACTGACAAATTGCTCAACTTTTCTTTCACGCTGGTTGCTCTGGGAACAAGGCATCCACGCTCACTTTCCAGTCGACATACATTACACTTCCACTTGACATACATACTTTAGAATGACAAGATACACGATGGGGGGATTGTGAGAGATTTGTGTGGGAGAGAAATCATGTGAGAGACAGAAAGCTCTATTCTGGTAAACCTCAGGAGTACATCACTTTTTTTGAGGATGCGGCTTGTCACTGCGCATCACCCAGACAGCCGAGCAGCAAGTACAATAGGCAATTAGAAACTCCCATGGAAGCACAGGAAACACTATATAATGGAGGGAAAAGGGGAGGAGGATGTGATGGCTGAGATGGGGATGTTTCATAATTTGAAGAGTCTGATCCCAACAGGAGAAAAAAAAAATCCTAATCACCTTTATTTGCTCGATGAAAACACTGCATGCTTGAGAAATTTGTCTTTTGCCGTCTGTGCTCACAAACGCAACAGTCACACACTCGGCTCTGATGCTTCAAATTGTGCAAAAAAAAAAAAAGAAGAAGAAGAAAGCTCCCTTCCTACCCCTAATTACTCTCATTCCAGCCTGAAGTGGCACCAGGTGGTTGATGTTTTGTGATCGAGTCGACAGGCACAGGGTACATTTTCCACAGAAGTGTGCCGGCTTTCATCTCAGCGCCTCTGATCCATTTGTAGTCTTTGCTCTGTTCGACGGCTGACCTAATTCTTCAGGAATGTAAGTGCTCTGTGTTTTTGTATCACTCATTCATACCAGGCAATAAGGGGGAGTGCATCAAGGGAGAAAAAAGGCATCTGTGGCCGTCGTTCTGGTGCATTCGTCACCACTCCAGGTTGATGGCTGGAGAAGGCCTTCACCCTGTGATTGATAGGATGCACACTGACACACTGTCTGACTTTGTCTGCTCACATACATGTGTGTAAACAAACACATAAGAAGAAAAACTTAAAGTATATTTATTCGTTCATATGCTCAGATGGCAGGCGGGTAACTTGAATATATTGATAATCTACGAAATATATTTGGTTTTAGGGAATAGCACAATTTCTAGCTTCTCTGGTGCATCACAACTTGGGAGAATGTGAAGATAAAGAAGCTAACATGAGACAGACACATTGATAATAAGAGATAAGTTGCGAGACACAAGATAAAATATTTTACAGCACAGATTCAGGACAAACACTAATAATAGGAACGCAGCTTGTTTTATCTTCCAGCATTAAAGGATTTTTTTGCCAGCACTGTTCATTCATATTCAGATACAAAATCAGAGGTGGGTGGAAAACAGGCAGAAACCCAAAGAAATGTTACTACATTATACTTTTTTTTCAGGTAAGTTGTCCTACAGCATGTACAGAACCACCCGCATGCCAAATGAATAGCCTGACCTGTCCTAGAAATAATAACATACGACATGCCTAGCTGAGATACCAGTATGTAGTGACTCAGGCTGTTCTCATTCACTGTTCGTATTTATACCTACGAAAAGTCTAATTTGTATATAACCCACGCAATCATGAACCATGGCGTGCAGGGCTGCCTCTAAGGAGGAAGTCAGACGAAGTAGTATAAAGAGCAACATCGTCCGCATATAGGGAGATGGTCGAGGTGAATGGATAGGTCAAATAAACACAAACCGCTGTTTGTGTCCCGTGTGAAAGCAAAAGTCAATGTTGACTTGCTTTTGTTACGTAAATTACGTACCTAATTAACGCTACGTACGTTAGCAGGCTGTTCTCATGAACCATTTGTAGTGTCATAATGCCATCATGGCAGCTCCTCCCTCTCCCTGTTTGTGTGCGTTGTTTGTTTCCCTGTTTGTGATCCCTCATGTTTCTCCCTCCTGCTCTGTGTCTGTGAGTTGTGGGCGTGGCTTATTTTGCAGGCTGCGCTAGGTCAAGCTCATTCCCTAATCATCCCCAGCAGTACTTAAGGCTGGGTCTGTGATCCACTCATCGCCAGATCGTTCAGTCGACTTGCGTGGTATAGTTACTCCCTCTGGATGCAAGGAAGTTTGCCACGTGTTGGAATTGTTTGTTGGACTCTGGAGGACGCCATAACCACATGGTCGATTATCTTTATTAAATAACTTAAACGTATTTCCTGTGTGACACGTCAGCTTTTGGGTCCAACCTCCAGTGCCGTTCCTTAACACGTAGATATAGCTATGAAAAGTAATACACTGTAATTTGTACGTATTCCACGGATTTATTTCTGCATGCACCACATCAACTGCTGTTGTATAAGGGGGCTTTCACACCTACCTTGTTTGGTCCGGACCTTAATTAGAGGTGTGAAACCTACCCCGGACAAACGGCCGAAATTTGGTCTGACCAAAAGAGGTAGTCTCGGTCCAGATCAAACTGAACCATGGTCCGGTTCCTTTCTAGTGTGAAAGCATTTTTTGGATGGTTTGGACTTTCGGACCAAATACAGGAAGCTCTGGCAGGCTATGTTCATGTTATAAGACCAGGGAAGCTTCTTAAGGAATAGCTCAGTGCTTAGTGTGTACATGAGAGAGTGTGTGCGACGGTGAATGCGCCAAGAGCAGACAGCTGTCGGCTATCAGAGCTGAGAATACATCAGCAGTTTACTTGTTAAGTGGTAGTAAATGTACAGTGCAGGTTTCTGTTTGTCTCTGAATAAATTCTGCAGAAAGAAAGTTCCCATGACTTGCTTCTCAACATCGCAACAAAACAAAAAGAGCTGCGGAAGAAGGAGACAGCAGTCAGTTGAAAAAACTCCGACACAGAGAGAGGATACGAGAGGATAGGGAAGCCCGTCTACAAACCAATCAATTAGAAGCATCTGGAGACGCAGCTCACGTATGTGATGACGGCAGGACGTAGTTTTGTCACATATAGATCTTTAGTGTGCTTGCATAACTGCAGTGTGAAACAAAAACGTGAACCTTGTTTCGGACTTTCAGGTGTGAAAGCCCCCTAAGACCGCGAAGATCAGTGTAGGGTGGAGGTTTGGGTCCTAGCACACAAAGCTTTGTGTCCCGGAAGAAGTTAAGGGGTAAACGCAAGACTTTCACCCAGGAAACCCATGTTGTGGCCCGGGAATACTACTTAAGGGGACCGGTGTTTTAACCCAAACCACAAACTTTATTTCTAATCTTAACTAGTCCTTACGACCGTGACCTCATGGTGACCAGTACCTGGCTAACAGTCACCTTTAGATTGCTAAACATAACTGTCATATGACTGGTCAGCTAAACTTCATTACGTGAGTGGTAGTCGCAACTTTCGTAAGATATCATAAATTTCATGATATCAACGTGCCTACGTTTTTGTACGATATCATATGAGCCCGTTTATGAGAATGCCTTGACGTAAGTTACGTAAAATACATCCTTATTTAAACCTAAACCACGATCTTTTTCTAAACCTAACTAAGTAGTTTTGTTTCTCTCACACTGGAACATCCTCCATGATCAATAACCGGATCACGGGCTGGAGGACGGAGAAGCAAGGATGGAATAGAAAGCACCCTAAAGATACCCCAGAGTCTACATGAAACTGTTATGGATCAAACTGCAACTTTATTTCACAAGTAATTCAGTCCACATAATTTGCACGCAGAGGTAGAAAACAAGACAAACACTGTGTCACCCACTCTGAGTTAAATCTAAAATATTACTTAAACTTTTAAACTGTCCCTTCAGAAGAGGTCTGTAGTTGTTCTCGGCAGCTACTCTGTTGTGAATCTGTAATTGTGTCAGTCAATAGGCCCTGACAACATAACACAGGTTAAAAAATGCTCCTGTGGCTGTCAGATGTGGTGTTGCAGGGTTATTGATCAAGAGAAACGAGGACTGAAGGTTGCATCCTGTCTGCCTGTGTGTTTATTTAGCCTACAGTGAGGAGGGGAGAGAAATGTTCTCCGAATGCCAATTAAGCCGGTGATGGTCAGATCATTGTCACGCCGCGCTGATGACTGGCAGGCCTGACAAGCCGGCTGAGCGGTGCATGTGGTTCCTTTAATTAATTGCCAGAGGCACGGCTACACGTGGGCGGACTGAGCGAATATGGATGACGACGAAGAGCACAACTCACGCTTCATATAATTCTTTGTGAAAGAAAGAGGGTGAGAAATTGAAGCAGAGTGAAGCTTCGCTGCTCTCCGACAGAATTAAGTGAGTGTTTTTCTGTGTTCTGTGCGATTGATCTCCGAAGCACAATTTGTTGGGTTTCTGCAGAGCAATTTGTTTACGACAGAGGAACAAAATGTACAGCATTTATCTGACGGTAAGCTAAAAGGTTAGCTTTAATCCCCCCCCCCCTGGAAAAGTGTTGTGTTTGAAGCAGTGGGCCTCTGCAGCGCCGTGTGTCCCGTGGGGGGACAGCCAGATTTAGGCACCAAAAGTCAACATTAGCATTACAGAGGCCTATCTAGTTTCATTAACTCCATCTTGTTTAAGATTTCACAAAAACTCCCCAGGAGCCTAAGGCAGTATAAGGCACTTACAGGGTCCAAGGGTGGGTTGCCATTTCGGAGCCTTGATGCATAACAAATTTAAATTCATTATCCTCCATAATTAAAGAAAAATATATATCAAAGACTTGCACTGCAGCGAAACTTTCAGTGAACTCCAGAGGGACCGAGGCTCAAGCCTGCAGCCCAGGTGGCTTCTAAGATATTCAAAAACACACACACACACACACACACACACACACACACACACACACACACACACACACACACACACACACACATATATAAATATAGCATCTTGTTAAATGCATCTCCAGGGTTCCCTTTAATAATTTAACCCAACAAATGTGAGCCATCTCTGCATACATCTCAGCCGTTTTCCTGCGAAATGTAATTGCCACTAATTTTAGTGGTCACCATATTTAATTATAGTGTTCAGTCTGATGGTGGTGAATTTTTTTTTTTAGTGCAATTGAGAGCTCCTTCACCGACAGAAGATCGTTCTAGTACTCCTGTAATGCTCTCAGAGAACAGTGTCTGTGGTGCTCAATAGAGAATTGATACTGACTTTATCATACATTTTGGTATTTTTCTTCTCCTTTGAGGACTGTAGCAATATTTTAATCATGTCTGGTCTATTACATTAAATAGCATCCTTTTATTTTACATTAGATTTTAATCAGAGTGCCCTACGTTTTAAAGGGTTCATACACATCGAGACTAAAAAGTATGTCCAAATCTGTCCTGACTTATCACAGAGAAAACACTTGCACATTTCTTCAGAAAGACTTTTCTCAGATCTAATAATTGTAGTTGGACTTCTTTAGCAAGTTTTGTCTTTAAGCTTTTTTAATCTTATTTATTGATTATCTGCTCTAGCTTTTCCAACAAAGATATAGGTGATAATAACCGTCCGAAATGATGTGAACAAGAGACACAAAACTACCACAAAGGGACACACACCGACTATAAAGGGACGCCAAATGAACACAGAGACCCAAAACAACCCCAAAGAAAACAAAAATGACCAAAAAGAGACAAAACACAATCCCACAGGAGAAGGGGTGCCTAAACCCCCCCCCCCCCCGCCTTGCAAAATACGCACAACCAACTCTTCCACAAAGCTAGGGAAAACACTGTAAGTGTATGTTATATTTAGAATACTTTCACTGCTTTACCTTGGTGCCTTTAAATGAAGGCGATTATTCTGTCGCTCTCTTTAAAGCCAGCAGACTGATCGAGGCAGCGGTAGACCAGCAACTCCCGTGTTGGGGTCTGGTGGCTTAAAGTTTTTTCCAAGGTTAAGTATAAACCTTTATTTTTGTGTGTGTTTGTTTAAAATGTAAAATATCTGTATTGACTAGAACATATATGACAGAGCTACAGATCCAGACAATGTTGATTGCTAACCAACCAGACATTGTGGTGGTGAAGGCAACAGTGGTTCCAGTGGTAATCGGAGCACTCGGGGCTGTAACTGGGACAAGTGGCTCCTGCGAGTTCCAGGAACAACATCTGAGATGTCTGTCCAGGAGAGCGCAGTCCTAGGAACAGCTAAGATACTGCACAGAACCCCTCAGGCTGCCAGGCCAGAGTTTTGTTTTTTATAGATATGTGTACTTGTCATATAGGGCTCTTCTATTGTCTTGGTGTAGCCTTTTCAATGTGGAGGCTGAATTAAAAAGGGTCTTATATTTGTGGGGTTCTCATATATTTTTTTACATTTGGCCCCCTATAAGGGCACAGGGCAGCCCAGAGGAAGTTCAAAAATATTGTATATGATGCAGTAAAGACGTTGTGCTAAGGTCAGAGCTAACCGGAAAGTTGTAAAGTTTTGTAAACAAGAAAGGCACTTAGGTAAACAAAGGGGACATTTAGGCCGAGCAGAGGGGCATTTGGGCTGATCAAAATGGCTGATTGTGCTAGAGTGACATTTTAGCAACAGAAAACACACTTCAGTGACCATTGGGGCAGTTGGGCTAACCAGAAGGGCAACTGGGTGAAAGGAAAGACACTCATTAGATAAAAGGGGGATATGGACCAGTCAGAGGGGCCTAGGCACTTGGGTGACCAAAAGGCCATTTAGGGTTAGGGTTGGGGAACCAGCTTGACCCGTGCTTGGGTAGGGGAGACCGGGTTGGTTGTTACACTTTTTACTCTTGTGTGAATTGCTAATCATTTAAACATCTTTCACCAGTCATTCCTACATTAAATGAAATCTTAAGGACTTGCCTTGAAATAGGTATCCATTTTATTCTTCACAAGGTATTGTACCAAGAAGTAATTAACTATCAAAGACACTCTGAAACATTGTGACAACAATGACAGCCCAACTGTTTAATATCAAATAAATTGTCACATTGGCCTCTAGTGTAGCTGTAATAAGCAGTGTGATAACCAACCCGTGTGACAACCAATCCGGTCTCCCCTACACCATAGGGGCGCTTGGCTTAACCGGAGGGGCAACTGGGTGACAGGAAAGGCACATATTGGAGGACACTTGGACCAACTTCAAGGGCATTGTAGGAACAAGAAAGAAATGACAACAGTGGCACTTGGATAATCATAGGGACATTTTGGGCAACTACAGGGGATTGGGAGAACTAGAGGGGGAATTAGGGCACCTGGGCCTCACGTGTGCAGGGCAGGCTGTGCTCCTCTGTGACGAGACTTTAAAACTGTCCGAGACCACAAAACCATGTCGGGGTGGATATTTTTTGCAGTGCAGTGAGAGCCACCCAAAGCCAGCGGAGCGCAGCGGTGCAGCAGGACACCTGGCTGCCGGGCTCGGGCTGCTCACCGGCGGCCAGACTCACATCACTTCACACCCCCAGCCTGCGGCGACACGGTTTTTTTTTCTTCTCAGCTTGTCACCTGAAGCCTGTAATGTGTTCATTTTTTTTTTTTTTTAAAGCTCCTACAGTGAGAGGGCGTATCCGCTTTCAGAGAGAGGCTGAGCGGAGAGAGTGGGAGGGCTTTTCTGTGTTTTCGCTTTGGTTTGAAACATAGGAAGAAAGCAGCGAGCAGCCACGCCGCCCACTGAACAGGGCGAAGCGCGCATCAACAATTTCGCAACCGCCGCTGCTGCCCTGATTAAATCCACGGAGGAACGGAGGAGAGCAGACACCCACAGGCAGACAGACAGGGGAGGACTGCTGCTGTTATCCGAAAGAGGAACTAATAAAAAAGGTGAGCTCTACAATTTCCCCACCGTCTTTAAAATGATGATTTATCGTATGGAGTCCGGCTGACGGAGCATTGAGGAAACACAACAAAGTTGTTTCCGATGCGAGGATTTTGCTTTGTTTGGCCGTGAAAGGTGGGAGCTGCATCCCTGTAGTTTGGTCTTTGTCTGCACACTTCTGCGTGTGCATTGTGTTCAGTCAGTCATGTAACCCAAAATGCATGATTGAAGCATTGATTGAGGATTGTAGCATTGATTTATTGGAATAAGAATGCGATAAACGTTGCTTTTCATGCTGTTTTTTTTATTTTTTAAATGAACTTGAGACATTTTATGTAGTTTTATTCCCACAAATGTCTTTCCTGACGTCAATACTGTAGCTTCAAAATTCTTTACAATGGTCCAGAGACATTATTAGTCCCTTACCTCAGTATGTTCCTTTGTTGTTTCACTATCAGACGTCCTTTGTGTTGGTATCGGAATTTCTGTACCTTCACCAGACAGCTTACAGTTGGGGGGAGGGGGGGTTCTGATGTCATTGCCCCCCATTGTTTCAGTGATTGGTTAAAAACCAACAAAGTAAAGTTTTAGATTTACCTTTATACTACTGCATTCCTAACGACAGGAATCTGGGTTTTTTTTTGTGTGGTTTGGAGATAGTTGTAGTGCACCTTCCACCATAATCTGTTTTTTACTGTCACATTTTAAGTTTTATTCATCAAAAACATATTTCCTGTCTCCCAGCTCCTGGAGTGGGAAGTGAAAGGCGATAACGAAATTCTAAGTAGCTTGTATACTCTTTCTCTGGCAGGTTTTCAAATGCAGAATTTTTGAATTGATAAGCGCTACATGCAGCTGATGACACAGGCCATCCAAGAGCTTGTTGATTCAGTTCTGTAAAATGCAAAAAATAAAATAAAAAAATAAAGGGTCAGATGAGGAGGGTTTCCAGTTATCTAAATTTAAAGTTTGGTCTGTAAACGCTGCATTTTTCTTTTCCTCATTACATTTGTATATAAGTCTTCGTCTTCCTCCATGGATTTGAAAACAACTTGTAATCCCCCTGCTTTTCTTTTGCCTGATGTGCTGCTGCTGCTGCTGGACTTCATCCAATATTTAGGATGTGTCAACTCTCACTTAATTCTCGGCTAACGTAATTGCCTGCAGGATTACTGTGTTAGAATGAGAGTTAATGTCAGTTTGATTTCTTCGTATGCACACAGTAGACCTTCACTGCTTTGTTAGCTGTTTCCTTCTTGCCATTAAAACCATTTCCTGCATTTTTGTGTGCATGCATTTTACACTGATGACGACATGCAGAAGATGATAAGTGGGTTATTTGAGTGCATTGTAGCCTACGTGTGCGCACAGCTGTTTTGAAAGCAACTTATATTGACAACCATTGACTAACTGAATACCTTCGGGGTGTGTGTGTGTTGTTGTTGTTGTTGTTGTTTGGTCAAAACAAGGAATTAGAAGATTGTGATGATGGACGGTAGTCTGGCTATCACCAGACCAAGCTCAGTCTTTTAAGATTGAACATTAGTCTGGGGAGTCTGCTCTGTATTTTCTCTGCACAAGAGGCGTGATCAACGGGCATAGTTCAAATGACTCTGTACGCAATTGGATAGTCCTTCAACCAATCAGAGCAACGATCCGGGTGACGTAGCAGCGGCATCAACGGGTTTCTGCCATGGAGTGCTGCGCTTCTGTGGCTGGCTTGTTGAATGTAAAGAAAAAAGCTGCTTGGTCGCTTCTCTATCGTCATCGTGTTAAACCCGCCAATAGCGCGCCAGGTGGATAAGCCAGTTTGTGATTGGTCCCCGAAAATTTGTAACGGAAGCAGGATAGATAAACGTACAGGTTTCCAGCCTGAGCCGCAGGGCGAAATCAAATCGCCGGCAGATCGGGCTGGGTTCACCCAGTCTAGATGGCAAACTAGCTACTGATCCCATACTGTATTTTCTCCCCAGTTACTTCTACTCTTTCTCAGTGTAATTGCTCTGGCTGGGTCACCTCCTGACTATCTGTTGTGAGATAGGCCTATTTATTTAACACAAATCAATTTAGGGAGGTTCAACATAGAAACACAAGATGAAGACATGGAGGTATTAAGACTAGATTGTGACAGGACTCATTTAAAAGGGGCATCAAGTTCAAATGACTTGTCACGTGGAGTACTACTCTGTCTGTGTTTGCCTTGACTTCAGCTTGGAGAATTAGTAATAAAAACCAGAGGGCATTGCGTTTGAATGGCGTGGACGTTAACCAGACGTGGAGGGTCTAACGAAAGATGCTGGTCAGTTGCATTATGGGAAATGTAGAATAAAGGTTTTTTTGTAGCTTAACCTATACTAACATTCAGGATTTCACAGCATGTGATGCATCAATGTTGACTATTGTTTTCTTTAATCTGTGTCTCATGAGTCCCCCAACTTTCTAGAAGAAGAAAACTAATCGCTAATAGGGCCGCCCCACCCCCCTGAAAGTTGAAGATTGAAACCATTAGTCGGAGAATTATGTTTTTTGTTGTTGTCAGTCAGTGTGTAATCGCAATTATTTCTGAGACAGTTATTGTATAGCATATTTTAGAATTGTTACAGCTCTAAAAGTTATTACATAATTGAATTAGAATAATCAATAATGAAAATAGTCATGAGTTGCAGAACGAATAGGTAACGTCAGTACGTGCATGGCGTTAACAGTGTTTGTCAGGTGCAGAAACGTAACGGTGATCAGTGTTGGCGAGTCACGAGTCAAAGTGCAATCTGGTCCACATGTTGCAGAAACAACAACACCAAGAAGGATGCAGGATTCAGGCTAACTAATCCACACAGTACACATCTCCAGGGGTGTCACACTGGGGGTGGAAAGGGGACTGAGTATCCAGGGCCCTCATGTAAGGAGGTAGGGCTGGGCGACGCGGAGAAAATCAAATATCACGATATTTTTGACCCAATACCTTGAAATCGATATTGCGGCAATATTGTAGGGTTGACATTTGGTGCGGGCAGGGGCCCGTAGTGAATGCCTTTCTACAGGACCCAGAATTTTGTGCTCCGCCCCTGCACATCTCCACTTTATATTCTTTGGATCAAACTATTGTACGAAGGTTTAGATTCCTGCATTTTTGCTTATTTTTGCTGTTTCATCCTCTAAACACAAGTCACATCAATTCATAGGTTGCTTGTTCGTTGGACAGGGTTGTGGTAACCTGTCAACCTGCCAGGTTAGAGAACTTGGCAGTGAGGGAGACGGGCAATCCAAACAAATCTGATTGCACTCTTTCAGTCAAACATGATGGATTTGACTGGCCCTATTAGTGTGTTTATACAGTTTGAGATTAGAAACACAAAGACGAAGCTGGATTTCACCCAGAAAACCTGTTATGTCTGCTATCGATCTTAATTCTTGGTCTCACGTTTTCCAAATGGCATCGTTCTCAAGTGTTCTATTAAAGCTCTCATAGATTAGCGCTCACAGTAATTCAAAAGTTGCTGAGGCATTTCACTAAAACACTGCTCTTTTGTTTTAAATAAAAATGCAGAACAACGTGAGAAAGAGCAAACGTCTGGAGCTGCAAAGAAAATAGTTATCTCAGTGAATCAAATGCATCAGTTTGAAATGCTGGTTGTTGGAACAAGATAAGGAACTGGACTGATGGAGCACTTTTATTTGTATGTGAGGAATGTACAGGTGTGGTCAAAATATCATGATTGCATGTAGAAAGTAAAACAGCCCTGCAACAAATCCAATCTTTTTAAAGGTTAGGATGTTAGATTTTGTTGAGACTCTTCCTATCTTAAGGCCATTTTGAAAACTGCTAGAAAAGGCTCCAATGCCCTCATAACCCTCAGCACGAATGAGGTAAGATACTCTATATGGCTTAGCCTTTTGTGGACAGCATGTACTTCAGGCCAAAGGCTGTTTTTCCAATGAAGAGAAGTCTTAATGCTACAGCATACAATGATATATTGGACGACAGTGTGCTTCCAACAACTTTGTGGAAACAGTTTGTGTTTGTCCCTTTCCTTTTTCAACATGACAAGGCATCCGTGCACAAAGCCAGCTCCATAAAGAAATGGTTTTCCCGGTTTGTTGTGGAAGAACGTGGACTGGCCTCAGCGACCATGATCTAACACCTTTGGGATGAACTGGAACGCCGACGTCACACATGCTCTGTCCACTAATTTACAGTCAATGGTTGTTACTGGCCAGTAATGCTCTTGTGGCTGAATGGGAGTCAGTCCCTGCAGCCTGGTTCAACGGCTGGAGGAAAGCCTGCAACCAGAAGAGTGGAGGCTGGAATTAGATGCTCAACGATCACATATGGGTTTAATGTCCGAATGTCCATATACTTTTGGGTTATGTAGCCTATATCATTAGAAATAACAGATTAAGATGGATAGAGAATGGATGGATAGATAAAGAAAAAAGTACCCAATTTGATAAATATTTCCTTCAAAATGTGTTAAATTACAATACATCAACATCAACCTGTTCATCTACTATGGGGTTGTTAAAGTGACTTTTCTTTTGCCCAGCAGTAGCAGAATTAATAAGATTTCAAATTAATAGCACATCTTTTCAAAGAACAGTAATATACCTGTTTTTATTTCCGTGCAGTCTCTTGGAAGAACCCCCAATTTATAAAGACTTTCAACCGCTGCAGCCAGTGCGACTAAATATCTGGGGGAATATGTCACCTTATATCACCTACACAACAAATATTTACCTTTACCTAGCAGCTGCCTTGTGCGAGCAGTCAGAGGGAATGAAGGCAAACATTGATTTGAGTTTGCTGAGGCACGGAGCTTTAGACACGTTCACAGCTTTGGATTTGTCCTTAAGAGTTTAACTTGTCCTGGCATCTTATTCCAGTCTTTTCTCTCTTATACTCTTACTTTGGAGGGGTGTGATATGTTTCAAATGTGATGCTGGCAGTTTGGCATCCAAGAGGTTGCAGCTTTATTCCGTATCAAATTTATACAGGCACCTTGTTTCTTAAGTCCCTTGCAGGTTTTGGATCATACTTGACATTTTGTCGCTGCAAAAACAATTTTGGTGATCCTCGTGCTTTCAAATAAGTTGGAATGGTGTCATGTAAGGCTGAGTGATTTGGCCAAACATAGAAATTAGTTTTTTTTATAAGCTTAGGGATGAAAAAAAAATTCTGCAAAAAGACTAAAACTATGTCAAACAAGACTAAGAGTTTACAGCCATGCTAGAAGCTCTGTGATGCTGTACTAGTTAAATGCTAACGTCAACATGCTAACATGCTCTCAATGAGAACGCCAACATGCTGATATGTAGCAGGTATGTTTGCCATGTTCACCGTCTTAGTGTAATATGTTTTTAGCTAATATGTAATTTGCTAATTGGCACTAAGTACAGCTGATAAGAATGTCATTAGTTTTGCAAGTATTAGTTGTTAAACCAAAAATTTTGGACAAATTTTCATTGTGACCTGAAGGTGGGGGTAGTTAAAAGTGAAGGGATCACCAAAGGTATAGTCTATATCCACAACGTTCCACTTCCAGGATTGCTCCGTTGCCGCCGGAAATTCTGCGGGATGTCCCTCATTTCGGCCAGATGTCCGTCACCTTCCTCTTTCTTTGTGTTGGAATTTTAAACCAACATGGATTTCTGAGGACTGTGGTTAACTGCTCCTCAGATCTCTGCAGTGTAACTCCAGACAGGTAGCTAGACTATCTGTCCAATCTGAGTTTTCTGTTGTACGACTAAAACAACCTTTGAACGTACACATGTTCCACCAAAACAAGTTCCTTCCATTTTGTAGAGGCACCGTGGCTCTGTCCGGCGATTCGTGCTTCTTAGTATTTTTTTTAAGAATACATTTTGGGCCTTTAATTTGACAGGACAGCTGAAGACATGAAAGGGGAGAGAGGGGGAATGACAGGCACCGCTGCCTGCAAGGCTATGGTTATGGTTAGGTGCCTTGAAGACGACGGTCGCAGCGCTGCCTTGAAGGCTTGGTTGGGGGTTTAAAACACCATCAAGCCAGCACAGCGGTCTTATCAGCTGAGCAGACATATAGCAGAGAGGGCAACTTGGCAGTTTGCTAACTTGTTGCTCTCTCTAATATAACCAATATAAGCTGCTCTGTTTAGGCTACAAAACGTGCATGCAGGCTGAAATTCAACCGTGCGGTTTTGTCAGGATTAAGCTACAAACCGAAGGAAACTCCGCTAGCTGCTAGGCTAATGTGCAATGGTAAACACACAAAATATAGTACACGCACATAGCAGAGCTTGCAAACTGTGGCTTTTTTGTCGACAACGCGAACATTGTCAACATAAGTCACTGGAAATCCAAAATACTTCCACACCGGCGACTTCAGTGAAAGAGGAGGGGGTTCAAGTTCTGTCGATGGGTCTCCTGTATCTGCAGTTGCCATGCTATCTTTTGACTGGCTGTAGCTAAGTTTGAGGAGGTTGACTTGCAGCACTTCAACACGTGTGTTTTTTTTTTTTTCCCGCTTGACAAGCTGCCCGGACGTGACAAGCGGACCAAACGGTCTCCTAAGCCCCTCCCCCCACAAGGGAGACCTGTGCACGATAGAGCGCGTGTGAAGAGGGGGGGGAAGGGGCTGCAGCTTGTGCTTGTGGAAGGGGGAGCGGAGGACGCTATGAAATGCGTGTGCCTGAGCAGTGATTGACACGCAGTTAGACACCCCCCTGGCCCTGATTGGTGCATCTGAACAGGGAGCCAGATTTAGTTTTAAATGACCTGCTTCATGTAGTTCTACTGGAACATAGGGTCAGCTTCAGCAAATATGACAGAAAGTTAGTTTTATAAAGCTTATCTACTGCACCTTTAAGTGACCCAGGGAAACATACATTTGACCTGAAGGAAAAAGCAGGCTAGGTAGGCTGGAGCACAGCTGGGTTAACCGTCTTTACCCTAAAAAAAAAATTGATTGAAAGTTGTGATGTTCTGCAGTGCTAGCAGCCTCTGGCCTAATCCATGCGTCACTTAAAAAAATATGACAAGATGTTCATTAACTAGATCAATGATTTCATGTTAGCCTCAGCTCGAATATGTCGAGCTGATGTTGATGTCGGCTGATGGAAGATTCACCGCCTGCAGGATTAGTCGACGTTCTCCATCAACAGATTTTTCTGCCCCCGGCTGGTTGTTTCTGTAACCTCTCCGGAGACCTTCAGTCCAGCTCTGCGCCCCCTGCATACATCATTTCCCACTTTATTCTACTTTCCATTTTCTCGCTGTCTCCTCCATTAATTTCTCCTCTCCCAAGACACTTGGCAGGCCGTTTCCACCTTTCCCTCTGCTTCATTTGCATCTTGGCTTCACACGGCTGCCCAAGTGTTTCCTGGGAGTCAGGTGGCTAATTGGTTTCCATCTGTTGGGAGAAAGCGGCCTTTACGGGATGTTGGGTAATTTGTTTTAGCGTGTTGGTGTAGTTTTTTTCCCCCCTCCCTGCCCTGAATTTTCTTTCTTATTGTTGTAGCAGGTGAGCTGTGGGATATAGCTTTGACATATTCCGGGTTGCTGACAAAGAGTTTGGAGCGCTGTTGGAATGATATGTGTTTGCACAAAATGTATAGTTTTTATTCTGTTATGCTGAAGTTTTTCTGATGCAAGACGAAGGACAGAAATGTAGCAATCAGATTTTATTTTGCAGCCGTTTTCTCATATAAACTTCGAACAATGTCGGACGAATCAAGACCAGAAATTGTCCGAAGTTGCCCCTGTAGCACACAACAGGAGATTGTCCGTGTCAGAAGCGTTCTCACTTCCTGTAAATACTCTGTTTGGTTTAGACAGGATGGCGCCTGGGTAGAGAGTGCATGAGGCAGGACCAGTGTTGGGAGTAACGGCGTTACTAACGTCGTTATTTTTTCAGTAACGGAGTAATCTAATTAATTACTTTTCCCATCGTTGCAACGCCGTTATCGTTACTGAGAATGTAAAGTGGCGCGTTACTACAATTTGGTTGAATGTAGCGCGAGGTGTCAGGCTTTGGCTACACATCAGCTGCCTGGAGAGAGCAGGGGAGGGGATGATGACACCGTTGCAAATGCGATGATGATTGGCTGGGTGGGCGGATGCCCTGCTCACGCTGTCTCACTGCACGCTCTGACTACCACTAAACACCAGACAGCGACAATGGCGACGAGCCAGGGAAATTCAAAGGTAGGGTTCTCGAACTGGAAGTACCGGCACTGCAGTATTATACAGATACAGATAATTGCACTAATTAATTGCAGTTAATATAAACATCTTTGACGTTACAGATGTTATAGAACGCAATAGCGTTATAGAACATAAAAAATAACGTCACTTTGCTGAGTAACTAATTACTTTTACAATGTGGTAACTGAGTTACTAACTCAATTACTTTTTGGGAGAAGTAATTTGTAACTGTAACTAATGACTTTTTAAAAGTAAGATGACCAACACTGGGCAGGACATGATGCAGATTACACCGCGACCACGTAGCCAGTTCGGAATTTGGTCCTAAGCAACCGAGTCTCTTGCCTATTCCTTGAATTTGTCTAACGATTCCAGGCGTCGGCCCTTTGTGACAGAAGTTTCCCGAATCTCATTGCCTCTCCAGTTAGACATTTTGGTTTGCCGTCTTTGTGTAAATCACCCTTCTTCTTCTTCGCCCTCGGATGTTTGTATTCTTTCAGTTTCGTGCCAGCCATATGATCGAAACGTCATCAACGCGCCCCCTCGCTCGCTGTGAATGCTCCGGACAATGACCTGCTCTACTAACTAGGGCTGGGTACCTAATTTGACCGAATACACGTCGTAGAGACACGCAGGAAAAACTCTACGTTACGCACAGAGACGGGGCTCGCGTAGTAGGAGCTGAAAAAGAATTCAAAAGATTTGTGCCGTAATGTGTAACAATGTCATTTATTTTTGTTTAAAATGGATTTTATAAAATTGATATCAAAAAATATATCGTTCAGGAACCGGTATCGAACATTTTTTGAACGATACCCAGCCCTACTATTCACTAGGGTTGGGTATAGTTTTTATTTGAACAATACTGATTTCATTTCTGATTTTTTTTTCCTTTCGATTCTGATTCTTGAAACGACATTTTGAAGTTGGAACCGGTTCTCGATGCCCAAGCTTACTATTCACACATGGGCTCAATCGGACATTACACAGACTTTGTAACAGGGACATGGCAGGGTGAAGTCTGTTTTAATGTCCGGTTCAACTGATTTGACATTTGCGTTCCAACATACAGCTTCTCCGGGTAATGAGAAAAGAGATAGCCACTCTTTGTTCTGAGCTTCTTTGATCACATAACGTGCACTTCCTGCTGTGCTAATCCGAGGTTTTAGTTTCACAATCACTTATCTGCAGCATGAGTTGATTTCTGTGTAAAGATAAAGGTTCAGAGGAGGAAGTAGCCAAGTCTAGCAAGTACCCAGCAAACCGAAAACAGGAAGTGACAAAAAACACGGAGACACTTGTTTCAGGCAGACTGTGCTACCTGGGGGGAAAAAACAAAATGATTTCACTCAGCAGAGCGCCGTGCCAGCGGAGACTGTTGGCTCTCACCCACACTGCAATTCACTGCACCTATTTAACATTCAGCATCAACCGAGAATACTGTGGTCTCTGAGGGCAACCATTTAAGAGAAGTCTAGACTGCAAGATGAACCAAATACAGCTTGTTGATGTCTGGTGTTTCAATTTTTTTTATTTTTTTTATATGAGTGTGGCCACTTTGATGCGCCATTTTACATTGACCTTCAAACTTCAGTACTTTTTTGGACCAAATACCTCCAAGGTCTGATGATATTTTGGAAATTTCACACTGATGCTCTTTCCTCCTTTTGGATGCAAATGTCATGCCTTTTTATCCTCTCAAAACCTCTTTAATATTTCTAATAATCTATCAACACTGAGCAAAATTTACAACGGAATGAGTCAAGTGTAATGTTATTTTATTGAAATAAGATAATCAGGATCATAAATTGTATTTTGCACAAAGAAACTTTTTGAAATCTTTGTTTTAATTTTATGAGCATTACTTCACTGTCACAAAAACTTTCAACTACTCTCCACGTTCTTCTGCTGTTTTGGTAAATCTCGTTAAACGTAATCGTTTTTTTTTAGCATGATTAAACTTTAATTCCACAGTTTTGACAACATCTGGATTAATGAAAGGCAGAAAATCAACTGACAACAAATTTGAGACGCGAGTCATTTATTTCACTAATGTGAAGATTTTTTGCTTTTCTCTGTTTTATATTATTGTAACCTGACAATCGTTGGGTTTTGGACCGTTGGCCGAACAAAACAACACATTTGAATTTGGGCTCTGGGAACTTATAATGCACATGTCACTATTTTCTGACATTTGATGGACTGAACAATTGGTGGAATGATTGAAAAATAAAACAAAGATTCATTGATTGGTGCCTTCAGGAGATATTAACACACACAGCAGTTTGATAAATAATCAGTAGTCACGTAGATATGATTACCAAATGTGCGTTTGGGGATGGGCGATAAGATTTTGTAAGCCATTTAGAGATTTTTGCTATATTGTTTATATCCAAAGAGCTCTCCATTTTAACATCCCTGGGTGTGTTCGACCATTGAGTTCAATGTTCGAAATCAATGAGCATGAAAGTATTTGTCATTTGTTGTATTTCATTTCCCTGGTTAGCGACAAACACACAGTTGTGTTAACAAATAAATATAAGAAATTACAAATGCTTTTGAAAATGACTTTGACTGCTGAAAGAGACGACTTCCAGTAGGGCGGGGCAATATATCGCTCTATCGATATATTATATCGACATTGATATATGAGGCAAGATATCGTCTTAAATTTTGGATATCGTAATATCCTGATACGACACAAGTGTTGTCTTCTCCTGGTGTAAAAGGCTGCATTACAATGAATGATGTAATTTTCTGAACTTACCAGACTTACTAGCTGTCTTATTATTTGCCTTTACCCACTTAGTCAATGTATCCACATTATTGGTGATTATCAAAACTCTCATTGTGTTATTATTTTGTGAAAGCACCAATAGCCAACCCTACAATATCGCCGCAATATTGAGATCGAGGTATTTGGTAAAAATATATTGATATTTGATTTCCTCCATATCGCCCAGCACTAACTTCCAGTAAGACTTTACAGTATTCTGCATCCAAACAAATTAACAAATTTAGTTGCAATCCCAAGTCTCATTACCACGATACGATATTCTATCGATGTGTATTTTAGCTCAGAGTGTTCAGATCTCCACTGTGGCCTTCACCTCCCCTTCTCATCCCTCCGTGCATTTGTATTCATAATGTTTTGCCGAATGATCCCCTCTGAGAGAGAGTTGTCGGTGATGAATCAATTTCAGGCTCTTTTTGAGAGCTTCCTGACAATTGTCGGGGTGACCTTCTGTAATGAGGTACGGTCTCCATATCTGCCAGCGGGGGTTCCTCCTCAGCAGGAGGAGAGTGTGAATGGGCAGACTGAAATACAGAGCCGCATTGCTTGGGTAAATTTAATTTGCCGTAAAAAAACGAAGCGGATGAGGTTTGAAGTGGCAATTGAGGCAAGATGATAGAAGTTACTGGCGGTGTTGGACCTCCAAGGTTATCCCACAAACTGAGACGCTCCCAAAGTGTTATTTAATGCACTTATAGTGCTTTTTGTTTCCTGATATTTTGAAGGTCTGCAGCTGGCTTGTGAGCTGATACTGCCGTGTTTCTCCGACACTCCATTTGTTCATTGCTTTATCTAAAATGAGGCTTGCGTGCATACGAACAGGCGTATTGATACACCCGCTGACTCGTCCATCTATCCTTAGTGGCAGTATTTAATGTTTTTTTTTTGGAGTGCGGGGGGCATGAACCTGTGGCATCTGGCTCCTGCTTTTTTCTTCTCCTGCACAGGATTAGTGAGAAGGATCCAGTTTAAATCAATCACAGTCTCCCTGGTGTTCCCGTTGTTTTGTGGGTGTCTCCTCCGATGATAGATGCCGCTATTTCCGTTTGCAGGATGGATTGTAAACGGCGATGAATGGTGAAGGCTAATGCATCCTCTGTTGTCAAAGGAAAATCATTTACCTTGCTTTTCACAATCCATTAAGTCAATGAGAAGAAGGAAAAGTTTCAAGTTGCTCTGCAGAGTTGGTTTCACTGCGTACTCAGCACACTGTCGGATTATATGTGTGGATAATGCAGTCTACACATAATGCATGTAACCTTATGGGCATTAATTCATGTTTCAAAGTGCCAAATCTGTTGAAATTAGTCCCCTCTTACAGCCATGTGGGCAGCTTAACCAGCCGTCATTCTCGGGTCCAATTTAGAGTGTTTTAGAGATTTCATTTAGAGAATCTCATGGGGTGTAATGCGTCGTCCACTAGCCATATTGGATGTAGGCAGTTGTTTTTGAGAAACTAACGGACTTCCATGATAACAGCAACTGTAGTTTGTTTTGTGATACACCTGTAAAGTCTCAATCTGGTACATTGTAGTTGTGGTGTTGGTTTCTAGACAGAAATGCCATTTGACTTGTCATAGCAGCTAAATCACAGGTGTAACTAAAAGCATCAATAGGGCTACAACTAACAATTAATTGTTAATTGCTAGTGTTATTGTTAATCTGTGGATTATTTTTGTCCTAATCAACCGATTTCTTGTTTTGTTTAGAAATTGCCAAAAATTGACTTGTTGCTTCTACAGGGGAATAACACGGAGGCCGACCGGTGCAAACGCACTGCAACAAAAAAACCCACATCCTTGGATGGTTTAGACATTATGGCTAACAATCAAACCCCTTTTATGGAGAAAATGAATGGTATTTTTTACTTCCATAACCACACTGTTGAGCTCCATAGAAATACTTAGATGTGTAATTGTGAGGGAAGATATTGAGTAAAAGCTCCAGCATCATTGCACGAGTGCACAATAACGTAAAAAGACCTTGCTGCAGGCCTCTTGAAATGAGTAGAGTCTGTGGACGAGCCAGCTGCGTGTGGCACGTTATTGGTGATTACATCATTGTGTGCTATGCAAGTTGCTACTCCTTGAAAAACACAGCAGCAAGAGGAAACGATACCACTGACAAACCGATGGTTTCTGTTAACATGAAACTTCATCTATACCCAGATAATATCACTCTCTCCATTAAAGCCCAAAGATCCATCCGCAGTAAATAAGTGCCTCAACGGATGCTTTTGTGCACATGTGCAGACGGGTGTGCATGAGGCATGTTCCAGCCTTGAGGATGAAGGTCTCTGCTCCTCTGAGTCACCTGCAGTCTGGAGTCAGACATGCGTCATTGGGTCACACATCGCCCTGAGGACGGACCTGCCATCACACCTCAGTGCTCTTTTTATAGTGTTTTGTTTTTGTCAGTCCAACACACCTGGAAATCCATCAACCTCAGTGACACTGACTTCTCCTTTAGGGATTCAGAGGGATCATGTCTGGAGAGGAGCGGGATGAGCTTTGGTTTTGTTGTCCGGGTTTAAAACGTACTGTAGCTCCTTGGATTCAACCTGCAGATGGATCCCTGTAGAAAAGTAATTAATAACACATATTGGGGCTGCACGGCATGAGGAAAATAAAAGTGTACTCAGTTCTCGTTGAGAAAATTTACCAAGTTCCAACAACAATTCCTCTCCTACTGTCTCATCACAGCGAAAAAATTGATTTTGATGTAATGGAAAGGGACAGTAGTCCGCATAAGATGTGGCTCCAAGACCTATCTAATACACTACATCTGGAAAGGATAAGATATGTAATGAAGGACAACTTGGCACAATACATTTAAGACCTGGCAACCCTTGGTTTTTTACCGGTCACAATGAAAGTTATAAAATACATATACGCACTGTTTTGCTATACCTTCCGAGTGAGTTAGATGAGCAGAAATGACAGACTGGGATTGGGTAGGAGTATAAAGGAACAAAACTCTCTTTTTTTTTTTTATCTCTACCTTCGTTCTTTAGTAGTTCTTCTCCGGTTTTACATTTGTATGCTTTAATTGTGTTTTTCTGTAACAAATGTTTTATGTATACAGATACAACCGCCACAAAAAATCTCTTGAGTGTCTTTCACAATATGTCGTAGCCTTTCGCCGTGTGCCAGTTGATATCGCGATGTTGATTAAAAAAACGATCTATTGGGCAGCCCTACTAAATATAATCTGATTCTGACCTTCATTTTCTAAGAAAGATCTCAAATGGAGTTGAATGAATTGAATGAGTCTTTTTCTAAGAATGAATGAAAATTAAAAAACATATGGAAAAAACTTTAAACGAAACTGGAAAAACACCGTTTTGAGTGTAAAATTACTTGTTTTGATAGTTAACTAATGTACAGAACGTTGTCGCAATCACTCAGAGTAAACAGCCAGACAGACAGGGAGGCAATAATGGTTTGTCTGATCAGAGCTGCTTTCATTTCTTGAGTAGAAGAAGCAGCAGTAATGCATGATGAACACAGCCTCCTTATTCATTTCAATGAGATGTATTATTCAAACTGGACTTCCTGTATCATATTTTTATCTTCTCACTGAGTACCTGCAGCAACATGCAAACAAAAACCTCCAGAATTCTGCATGGATTTTCTGTCTGAACATGTCTTAGGCCCTGTCCACACGAACACAGGTATTTTCAAAACCGCAGCTTTTGCTATATGGTTAGGCCGTTTGTCCGCACGCAAACGCAGTACCAGGTCTCTGAAACCGAACCTTTTTGAAAACTCCTGCCCGGGTGAAGATTTTTAGAAACTCCGGTCGCATTGGTGTCATGTAGCCGGTAAAAACTGTGATTTTGGCTTCAGACGTCGGCGTGCGCATGGTTGTCTCCTTTGTTTGACATCAGATTGTGTCACCTTTTTGTTTACATGAGACCAATCTCTGCAATGGCGGACGTAGCTAAGATATTGCTGCTAATAACTGTGCTAACGGGACTTGTTACATATATACAGATACATGCTCACAGTTCTCCCATTATATTGCGGAACAGAGGTGTCAGAATGTAACACTCCGCAAGTCACTGCTTAGGACTACGCTCCCACGACACAGAACTCGCCGCCATTGTTTGGCTGACCTCTACGGGAACTTCAGGCTTCTGATTGGCCAACGTGGCTTAACGGTTAGGGTTATATCGCCACCTGTTGGTTTGGCATTCTCTTGACAGCGTGTTTCTATCTCTTTTTTGTTTTTAAACCTTGCTTGTGTGGACCAGAAGGAGGAAAAACTCGTGTGGACTAGGCCTCAGCTGTAAAGGAATTTGCCCATGCAGGGAAACACTCACATATCCACACAGGCTATTTACTGCAGTATTTATAAATCGTACAGTGTAGTGTTAAAAAAAAAGAAAAAAAAAGAAGAAGCTGAGTGTGCAAGACAAATCATAGACAGTAAACATGCCAGGGCCGTTATAGTTAGAATACTAATCGTGCAGCCACAGACATGACGTCTCAGCCTTTTTAGAGACGTTAATAAATGTTTTCCGTTCATAAACCTCATGTGTAATTGGGCTTTAACTTTGCATTGATGGTTGTTCGGTATTACCCGGGAATAAGGAGCTTTTAATTTGACAAGGGCGGGCTGATTCGTTGACATGACCCAGATATGATTGACGAGCTGGAGTGTTTATGGTCGATTTACGACGCACGTCATAAACGCCGGGATTTGCATGATCATCCCGTGTTGGCTGGAGGAGCCATTTTTTTTTTTTAGGTTTATGTGTCACTTTTGATCAGATGCCAATGGGATGCTGGACCTGGAGAGGTGTGTGTGTGTGTGTGTGTGTGTGTGGGGTACACATCTGAGGCAGATATGGAGTTTGATGGATGTGTGGTATTATAGATGGATGAGCTTGTGTAACATCATTGAGCTGTGAAGGTCCACAGTACATAACCCTCTTAGCACAGCACAGTGAACGATGTATTGACGGAGGGGAGGGAGACCCCTGGGAGGTATTTACAGGTGACACAACTCTGCACCTGACCTCTCCCACCTTTTACTGAAACGGACGATGAACTACATCGAAACAGTCCCCCCCCCCCCCGCTCAGCATCGCAGCCAGTTATTTTCCAGTGGCCACTCGCGATATTGCAACGAAAAGCATTTTCCCCAAAGGCAACCATTGTAAACGAAACATCTGTAAAACTGCTGACATGACATGTCGAACTGCAAAAAAATTTCCTCCATGCAGGAAAAACCCTTGCTCTTCTTCAAACATCACAATAGGTTAGTCTAGGGTTAGCACTATTGGAATATCAGCTGGCCATACTATAGGCTGACAAATCCCAGTTTAAACCTGTTCAGTCTAACCAGAGACAATCTCAATCCAACTCAATATAGAGAGCCACATTGCACCGTCGTGCTTCAATAATGATCGAGGGTCAAGTTCCAACAGTAGTTTCCCTTTTCATGCCAAACTCTGGGGTGCATCAACTAAATGGAAGTTCTTTTTGCGTCCAAAACTGTTTTGGTGTAGTAATCATAATGTTGTTGTGTTTTTTTTTTTTTTTTTTATCTCTGTTCAAATAGTTGTTACTGAAGGAAAGAAGACAAACATCAATATAACCGCTGATTTCAAACTTTTGAATGTTAGTGTACAGTTAATTAAAGCATTATACATTATAACTATTCTCTGACTGCCGTTTTGCCAGTTCCTTCCTAATATCCAGCGCCGTCTGCCCGCTCGTCACGTAGCTGCGCGGTTGGCATCAGCCAGACGCCTGACCCACTTTTCTTTCATTCCAACATCTGGGGCTGTCTGCCTCCGCCCGCTCGCACATGCTTTCATTATTTATTACGGGGACAGCACACAAACTGTGACAACCCCTCTTCATGACAGCATCATTGGAAAAGCAGCATATGGTGACTTAATGATTGTACAGAGGCTATGAGAGAAAAATCCACTATTATTATTATTATTATTAATATTATTTGTTTCCATCCTCTGTCCTGTTTTTGCCGGACCAGGTGAGCAGATATCTCTCTGCCTCTGTCCACACATACCCAGCCACGGTCATCTAATTTCACTTTCAGATTTGACTTGGGGATGGAAATTGAAAGCTATTTTACCTCATTAAAATATTGGCTCTCAGTGGTGGTTAGGTTGAGCCACAGTATTTAAAAAAATAAATAAAATTATTTCAGGATCTGGCAGGCTGCGGGCTAGGGCTGCACAATTAATCACAATTTTATCGAAAATCACAATATGGGCTAGTGCAATATCCAAATCGTAGGGGGGGCGAAAATGTGTCAAACCCATTCTGGATTAAGTATTGTGGACATTGATTCCGACTCAGTGGTGAGTGAAAGCGAAGCAGAGGGACAGACACAGAGCTGTAGCCGAGACAAAGTAGACCACTTTTTAATGTATTAACCTTATCGGTTATCAGGCAAATAAAACGCCGATACAGATGATCTGCAAACTGCCAAAAAAACGGCCCGATAATCGGTCTATCCCTAAATCCCACTATAATCATTTATTTTTATTATTATTATTATTTTTTTATCTTTTTCAATGAAAATGAGAATAATGCTACACAAATGATCATTTCCTCCCGTATCGCGAATCATATCGCAATCGCAACATCAGTCAAAAATAATCGCAATTAGATATTTCGCTCATATCGTGCAGCCCTACGGCTGGCCCCCGGCAGGAGAGTTGTTCATGTGGTTGTAGGTTGTTATCCCGAGAGGGGAAGGTCTTTGTTAAAGTGCACATATTATGAGAAAATCACTTTTTCTGGGATTTGGGGTGTTATTTTGTGTCTCTGGTGCTTCCACACTCATACAAACTTTGAAAAAAAACCCATCCATGCTGTTTAGAGTGAGATACGGTTTCTGAATGTGTCCTGCCTTCAGTCTCCGGGTGAACTGGTCAAAATCTGCATGGCTTTTTACGTAACTAGCCGAAACGAGGTGGCTAACCGTAGCATGCTAGCTCATTCAGAATGGCAAAACACTGCTACGACACACACTAGTTCACCATAATCTACAAAAGAACTACTTCCATGTCCCTATTCTGCAGGTATTCCACGCAAAGTTGGAAGTGTGTCCTCGTTTAGAAGAAGTCTCCCGGCTAATCCTGCCTTGTACTACTGAAGTTGTAGAACAAACAGCTAGCTAGATGATGTGATCTTACCTAGCTGCTGCGCATGTGCGACTGCCAACAAAGATGTTACAGCAGAGAGGTCTCACTCTGTAGCTAAAACAGAGACCTGAACACAGGGTGAAAAGAGGAGCTGCAGCAATGTGCAGTACAACAAAAATATGGTGTTTTTTTAAAATTAAACCATGTAAACCTATTCTGGTACAACCTCAAAATACAATTATGTACCTGAAAATGAGCATAATATGGGCACTTTAAAAAGTATTTTTTTCACGGTGACCTCATCTTTTGAACCTGGCGGAGTTTGTTTGGGGACATTCAGTGGAAAAGACGGCATGTTGTTGTGTTGTGTCTGTAGGGGAGAGGAGTCACAACGCAGGGATTGAGATTGTTTTGTTTTTTTTCCGCCTCCTTTTCTCTCTCTCTCTGATACACAAGGACACAGCCCCTAAAGGGATGCGCTTTGATAGAACCTTGGCAATAAGCTCCAAATGAGGGAGGGAGAGATAAAGGAGAGACGAAAGATGAGTGATCGAGGAATGGAGAGCAGATAAAAGAGAGACAGCATGAGGCTCAGAGGCAGATGAGCAGCAGGGGAGTTGAGCTGGTTTTTAACCATGCTACAGGCACGGCAGTGCGTCTGCCAGTCCAACACTTTGCTACTGAGTTAAACCTCTCAACAACTGCGGTCGGATTTAAAGTTGGCATTCATGATTCCCAGAACATGAATCTTATTGACTTCAGTGATCTTCTGCATTTTTATTTAGCGCTACGAACAGGTTTTCCACTACAGGATGCATTTACATTAGTTGAACTTTTAGATAGGGCTGGGCGATATGAAGAGAATCAGATATTAAGATATTCTTGACCAAACATCGATATTGCAACGATATTAGGTAGGGTTGACTGTTGTCAAAAAACATTTACACAATGAGATTTGTGATACATTTTCATTAGTAATGTGGCAAATAATAGAACAGCTAGTAAGTCTGGTAAGTTCATGAAGTGACATCAGTTTACTGTAATGCAGCCTGTAAAACCAGACAACACTTACTTCGCTGTGCGACCTTGGCTACATTGAATGCGGAGTGTATGTGCCGCGGAATGTATGTTTTAATTGGCTACACCTGCTGTGCACACACGGCGAAGGATTGTGTGAGTCACAGGCGAGACGGAGGGCTTTTGCTTTTGGGATCATTGTTGTTTCTTTAGTTTTTTGGAGCCTGCGCAGAGCTGTGGAAATGTCAATCTACTGTCAGCTGTTATCAGACGACGCATGTGAGGGAAACAAGAAATAAAAACAAACTCTCAAAATGAAAATACACTCAAATTCAACAAGCAATTTGTTGTATTTTAGCAGAATACTGAAAGCAGCAGAACTGACTACACTAATCAAACATATCTGTTTATTTATCGCAAGTACTATCCCGATAGTCAACGTTATGGCACATGGCATATTTTCCTCATATCGTGCAGCCCTTGTCACCACATTAAAGCGTAACTCTCGCCAAAATTGTGAATGTACCCGAGTCAAACTTTCATTTAAAAGCATATTTAGGACGGAAACGTCACTTTTAAGGTTGACCGTATTCTTGTTTTTCGGTGAAATGGCCTTTTGAATGGGAGCGCTAGGGGCACTTTAATGCTAGCCACAAAATAGCTATTTTTTAAAACACTAAGAAGGCTCGACACAACATGAAACTTTGCTCGAAGTATCACCAGGGGCTCTACACATGAACTCCAGCATTGACAACATTGTTTGTGTACCCAGAGTTTACTAAAAAAAGAGGTTTTGAGCAACTCGCCGTAGCTCTTGTTCTTCCAGTCGCCGTCTATCAAGCCAGTCAAAAATAGTCGAGGGAGGAGAGTAAAAATGGAAAGCTCCAAAAGCTTAGTTCCATATAAATGCACGGATAATTTGTTGTTTTGTCGTTAGTGAAACACAATATTGACCTTGTAGTTGAAAAAGGAGCCTCCTATAAGAATGACATTTCCTCCTATGGAGTCCGTTCATTCGCATTCTGAGATCGCCTATTTTGGACTGGAAAAATGGCGGATAGCGTAAACAACAACTGCTAACGTGGGTTGCTCAAAACCTTTCTTTTTAGTAAACTCTGTGTACACAAACAATGTTGTCAATGCTTTCGTTAAGGTGTAGAGCCCCTGGTGATACTTGGAGCAAAGTCTCATGTTGTGTCGAGCCTTCTTAGTGTTTTAAAAATAGCTATTTTGAGGCTAGCATAAAAGCGCCCCTAGCACTCCCATTCAAAAGGCCATTTGACCAAAAAACGAGAATACGGTAAATCTTAAAAGTGGCGCTTCCATCCTAATTATGCTTTTAAACGAAAGTTTGACTCGGGTACATTCACAAAAAGACCCTAGGTTGCATTTTGGCGAGAGTTACGCTGTAATGGAAGCTTGTCTACTTCCTCCCTGTTAACTTTTAAAGGATGCAAAACGTGTGTCACACTTCCCTCTCATCACATCATGCCGCTGTAACATCCCTCCCCCGTGAGTTATCTGTTTGATCTATGGTAGCCCCCCCCCCCATGTATGATTGACAAGGGAAAGTTTCAGTGCCAGATGGATGCCACTACACATTTCCTCCCGTTTTTTCCCTTCTCCGATTCAGATCTCGGTTTGTCGCTCCATCCATTCACGTCGTAATAAAGACGGACTGCCTTTTGGATTCACCACTGCTCGCCACGTTCAGCGCTGCCAATGAGCCTGTCCTCGCGGCCAAATTTATTGGCCGCGAGGATAAATTTATTTTATTGCTTGGCAGCCGCTCCTCAGATCATTGTTGGATGTTAAACGAGTCACGGGTGGCGGCGAGGATGGAGGGTGTTGAAATGAATCATTTCCATCCAGAAAAGGATAGAGTTCTGAGACGGGTTTGTCAAAATGAGATGTCATGTGTGTGCCTTTTGATTGTGATGGAACTAATCTGTCACATATAACTGAAGAGAATGCTCTTTTTCTTATAGGCGTAGATTTCGGAGAGGGGGGGAATGCAGGAGATATGTCTCTATTTAGAAGAGGTAGATTTGTCCCCCTCCAAAAAATATGGAAGACAACCCACTCCCCAAAAGAGAAAAAAATTACCGTTCAGGGGGCTGAAAATGTGTACGGAAAACAAGAACTGTGTCTACTTTGCTACGTTAAAGAACACAACAGGAAGTGAAAAATATGTAGATTTAAACTTTGGGGCTTCTTGCTTTAACAAGGTCTCATTCTTGTTGTTGAGATGTACATAATTCCTAAAAAAAAGTGATGATGTTTGACATAAATTTACATAAATAAAGACATTTGCACCATTAATTGTTGCAGAAGAATTCACCAGAATATCAGGAAATTTAGTGTTTGACGCTCAATGTTGAAACAAAACCCACGCCCTTGCTTTTGCTTGTGCAGTTTAAAGATGGTTTTCTGTGTAAACAAGTAAAGGGGAATATCTGTACGACATTTCACATCCTCAGAAGAAAATAAAAAATATCATGCTGGCCACCAGGGAGTCTGCAGCAGCATCCCATTTACTCCATCCATCACAAATCCTCCACAGGGGCTCTAATGTGTCTCTACTGCCACGGGGGAAGCACTTCACACCCCACTCCCTCCAACTCTTTTCTTTTAGCTTTACCTGTTTTTACATCTGAATTAGCAGCACACAAACAGGATGATAAACTGGACAGCCGTTACCCTTCTGCTACATCAGGCGTCTCAGTGGCTGTGTGTGTCGCCATGGCAGCCGAAGAGGCTTGGCCCAGCACCTTGCCAGCAGGGAGGTTGATGGTCGCATGTGGCGCAGCAGGAACTGAACCCTTTGACTGACACACACACACACACACACACACACACACACACACAGAGTATAGCTGACAAATGCAGTGATGGCAGGAAAGATTTCATATTTTCTTTTCTTTTTTGTTGAGTTTTCGAATTGAATTTCCTTTATTTCGCACATTTCAAACATTAAAACTATTATATTATGTAAAACTAAACAAAATAACCAACATTAACGGTGATCAATAAGCAAATAAATTAACAGTTCATGTTTGAAAAAGGAGTAGGCAATCTGCTTTATCGTCTGTTAAAAATAATGCATTTTTTTTGTAGATTTAATATGTAACCAGTCAAGGTGGTTCATTTTTATATTTTAACATTTTTTATTAAAAATGAATGAAATAATAAATTTTTTAACTATACATTTTAACTGGATGAAGGACTTTTAATATTTCAGAAGTTATCAGAGATAGGTGAACATTAGCAGCAGCCCCTCCGCCGATCAGCTGAACAGCGCCAGAGAAACACTGATCTTAAACGTGAAACTACTTTATTCAGCGTTTTCTTTTTTTTTAATCGTGAAACTACTTTATTCAGCGTTTTCTTTTTTTTAATCAAGGTTGATTTTTTTTCTTTTTCTTTTTTTCTTTCATTTTCAGTTATGAACAACACAATTTATGGGCATCGAGAACCACTTCCTACTTGGAGTCGTTTCAGAAATTCCAATTCCAGTAGAATCTTTTCTTTATTGGAATAGTTTGGAATCGTTTAGAGGATTTGGTTTCAAATCCGATCATCGCTTCCCAATTTAACATGCATACGTTTTGGTTTCCGAAGCGGCCAGGCGCTTGTTGTGTTGCAGCCGTGGAGCACAGTAAGCAGCGCTCTAGTCTGGCTTTATTTTACATTTGAAAAAGGCCTGTAAAACTGCAAACCACCATTGAATCAAAATAAAACTTTCCTCTTATTTGTGAAAATAGGCATGTGACCCACTTCAACTCCACCCCTCAAAGAATCAATAAGAACTGGAATTGAAACGAAGAATCGGAACTGGAATCAGAACTGTTCAAATCCAAACGATGCCCGACCCTATTTATGCAGCAATCAACGGTCGTGTATATTCAGTGTTATTCCTAGCAGTTTAAATCATCTGGTCGGTTTGTTTCGAAGGGGAACTCCCGGTTAAAAATCTCCCGAACGTTAAACCCAGAGGAATCCTAACTAGGACGCTCCGCCTTCTGTTATTGTTTTGCTTGAGAGACCCCTAGCGGCAGAAAATGACACATTTCTACCCCTAACACACATGAGCATGAAAACGGGAAACTGTGCTGCAACAATGTTTTGGTAAATGGTCCCTTTTTTGATAATGAGGGCTAGGTACCGTTCAAAATGTTTCAATACCGATACCGTGACTTCGATACCGGTTCCTACACGATACTTTTCTCGATACCAATAACTAACAAACATAAATTAAAACGTAACGCATTACGACAAAAATCAGCCCCATACTACGTGAGCCCTGTCTCTGTGCGTTACGTAGAGTTTTTCCTGCGTGTCTTAGACAGCCAATCACAAACATTATTAGATCTTGGTAGAAGCATGCTGCGTGCTAATTGGCTCACTGACGCTGATGAGATTTACTCCTTCGGGTGTTGAATGACGAGGCATTTCTTCGATACTTTTTAGAGGCAATTTGGTCGGCGCCTACAAAGTATTGAATTCGGCACCCAGCCCTAAATGAAACCCTGCACATTAGTAGCAGGCCCTCAGTGGCGTTTAAGTACAACAAATCACCCGCTGCAAGTGGCGGAGGACTTTAATTCCCCCCGTATTGTTGTATTGGTTGTGTGATGAAGCATCAAAGGAGGAATGTCAAACACACATCAGGTGTTTCTGCTCCAGCCCCTTATTACTGGGACGGCCGCTTGTTTTCCTACTTGTGAGCATGTTTCCACACAATTTGAATTAATTGGATTGTAAATTGATCCTACTTTGGAGCCGAAAACCCTGGAAAGCCGGAGCTTTGGCGGCACACAACAGTTTAATCTGAATACTAAATGTTATTAAAAGCCTCTCCTGCTCCGCCTTTGTATAGGACAGTGTGTACCTGGTAATGAGAAAGGGGGGGGAAAAAGCCCCATGGGCCTATTGCATTCATTGTGCACCAGCATGGTATAATTCAGGAATTAATTGCCTTAGTGCCCGGACGGCGCTGTAATGGTTTGAAGATAAACAATATGACTTGTGTAGCACTTATTAAATGTCTACAATGTGCGTTATTTATCTAGACTAGGTTTCAGAAGATTTAGATAAGTAGGAGGTAGTGGACTGAAACAATAACAGTAACGACACAATTATTAAAGAAAGAATGAAAATATTTATATATCTGTGGGCATGAATAGTATACAGCATGAATATAAAACCCTAGGGTGCACCCTCTAAGTAGCCTAAGGTGTTTATATAGTGTATACAATGAAAATAAAATAAATAAAATACAATATTCAAAAGTGTTTCTTTACAAGGGTCTCGCTCTTGTCTTTAGTCCATGGCATAAAATAAAATAAAATACCGTCCTTTTAAGATTGTGTAGCTCTATTTGGGTGGCTCGCCATCAAACTTCCAAGGAACCCAAAAAACGTGACCAAGTTTCACGACGGAGAAAACACGACAAAAATCCCACACAACGGAAATCCCTCAAGGCTCCCTGGCAGCGGTACAGTTCCCAAGATGACATATGCATTTATATTTAGACGTTAATGTCCCTTTTATCTCCTCGCATCGGCCGCTAACAGGCTGGCTGTGTGCTGCGTGTGTGGTGAGAAGCATCCGCTGTCAGACCAATGTTTTAATTGGTCCATAATAACTATGCATTTATAATAGATTAACTAAGTTTTATTATATTATAATAATAATATATTCATATTTATTTCCATAATTTTTCTAGTGGGCTACACTTGTCTTCACAAGGCCGCTGTACTTGTCTTCCCATCTGAAAATGGTAAGCGGTAATGTTATTTATTTTTTATTTTTTACATATAATGAATCGATAAGCGCTTCAGGGTTATGCAGTGGCACATGTTGCTGTTAAATACATTCATTTTGGAATACATCTTGAATGTAACTTGTGAATATTTTACAACAGGAAGAGTTCTACGCCTGCAACTAGTTATTATTTTATCAGCAATAAATGTTGGTACTTTTTTTGGAGTAGCCATTTATTCACGCAGTCTACAAAATGCTCAGAAGAAATTCCTACGGGACGTCTTTGAAAGTTAAAAACCCAAACGTCTTACACTTACAAAGATATAAAACGGAGAAAGGCAGCAGCGTCTGCCATTGGAGAAGCTGGAACCAGTAGATGATTGCCATTTTGTCTTCATAAACGGTTCAAATGAGTAAATAATCACCAAACCCTTTGAGTCAACACGATTACATTTCTTTCTACAGTCTTCATTGATTCTTCTGTCTCTGTTGTGTGCTTTTTGTTGCTCAAAAAAAAAAAATGGACCAGACTTTCTTTGAGCTTTGTTTTTTTTACTTTGTACTATGGGCTAGTTTAAACTCCATCTAAGTTGTGGCAGAAGATGGTTGCATGTTGGTGAAGCCACACGACTGAATCAGATAGAAAACCGAAGAAAGATTCAAAAACTGTCAGAGGGTTTGAGGGAGATGCGTCTCAAAGTAACTCTAGATTTAGATGATTTTGTGAGTTAACATTTTGGTTTTTAGTATCTGCTGTTGCACGACCCTGATGTTTTAATGGATGAAAGGGAAGCCGACGATCTACTGAGCGTTTGAATATTTATTTTTTCCTGCGATTAAGGAAATGACAAATAAATGTTGGTTCTCTTCACTGGATTTTGTTCTCTTATCTCGTTGGCCAACAGTCTCTTTATCTTTTTCTCTTTTTAAACTAGCCGGCAAGCCAACGACAACTTTGTTTTTAACACCAGCAGTCTGTTCTAATACTGATGTTAGTGGCACACAAGTGCTTGTTGTGTGTGTTTGACCCACGTTCAGCACTGAACACTCTGCCCCAATAGTTTCTGGGCCATCAGGAAGTACAACACTCACAGCAGGTACTTTTTTGGCAACTGAAACGATGGCTGAAATTACTGTGGCTAAATTTAGTCTCTGGTTCCTCTGGTCAAAAACCCAGCTAAAGGTCCTGAAATGGTTCCTGGGTCTGGAGAAGGGCCGAAATTCCATTTTCATGTCTTGTAGTAGGAGTTTTAAAGTGTTCATATTATGCTCATTTTCAGGTTCATAATTGTATTTAGAGGTTATATCAGAAAAGGTTTATGTGGTTTAATTTTCATAAAACACCATATTTTTGTTGTACTGCACATTGCTGCAGCTCCTCTTTTCACCCTGTGTGTTGAGCTCTCTGTTTTAGCTACAGAGTGAGACATCTCACTTCTGTTCCATCTTTGTTGGGAGTCGCATATGCGCAGTACCTAGGTAAGGACTACTAGCCAGTCAGAAGCAGAGTATGAGGGCGTGCCCTGACAGTAGCTAGGTAAGGACTACTAGCCAGTCAGAAGCAGAGTATGAGGGCGTGCCATGCTAGCATCTAGGCGAGCATTATAACGTGTGTTCCAAAGTGACCACGTTTGTCTCTGAAGTAAAGGCTGGACTACAATAGAGCTGTTTGGAGCAGATTTGTGTTTTCTGTTGGAGATGGTAAGTCCCTTTGGGGTGGACTTTGGGCTTCTTCACTTTGTAAACCTATAACGTGCACAAAAAAGATATATAACGCAATAAAGGAAAGGGGAAACGCCAAAAAGCATATTATGAACACTTTAAGGTAAGTAAGAGTATTGCATTGCGAAACCTATCTCCACGGTGAGTAAGGCCTGGCTACACCACAGATGCATTCTGGGATAGGAGAAAAAAACCCCATTGCATTTCTTTAAACCAATCACAATCATCTTGGGCGGTTCCAAGCTCCGCACGCAACGACGGTGGCTCTGCTAAACAGTCTCGGGCAGGAACTTGTTTTTTTGTAACATTTGCACCACGCAAAAAAGAAAACGCCACATAAATATTGAAGTATTGAATGAAGTTAACTATTCACACAATACAGTAATGTGAGCTATGTAAATTAGCTGGATACACGTTTAAACGTAATTAGCTCTTACAAGTGTATCACCGTGTGTACTTCGTCCACAGCAATCCCACCAATCGGTCCCAAAACGTCCCAGTTAGAGAGGAAATGCCGTGAACATATTCTTTGTAAATATTTACAATCATTCCCCGAAAGAACCAAGCAGGTCTGCCTCGTTGCAAGATCGAAATTTTCTTAAACTCTCTATTTTCAGCGTGTAGCTTGCTAGCTCGCAGTTTGTTGTGGTTTCCCGAAGCGAACAGAGAAGGCAACACACGGAGAGGAAGGTGAGGAAACGTTCTTCTGTTAATCCAGACTAGGGTGAAGTAGTACAGTAGTAGCTGTTTCAGGAGTAATAGTATTTGTAGTTTAGGGGTAAAACTAGTCAGTATTTCATAATAAGAGATAAGAAAAGAGAGATGAGAGATACATGCTTTGCACAGCTGTAATGTTTTTAATATTATTTCCTATTTTGTTCATCATCTCGCAACCTTGTGACACCTTGAGTATCCCGAGCATCCGTTCTCCATCTAAAACATACTTTAAAATACCGCCAACTTTAACTTGAAATCTCTTCCCTTCAATGCCAACAGCCAGTTTCATAGAGCTATCTCACTTTGCTGCACCGTGGCAGGATTTAAAATCCCATCCAGCACACTGTGCTTGACTATTCTGCATACAGCACCTCTGCTTCTCATCTCGCCCCGCACTGCTTACACAGCTGAGGCACGGAAAGGAAACCGGCAGACGCTCCTCACAATGTAGATGACAGGATAAAAAGAGAAAGCGACCGAGTGGCGGAGGATGAATGGGGAGCGGGGGAAGCAAAATAAGAATGGAGGGAGTGATAGAACGGGAAGCGAAAAGGCCAGGGAGAGAGGATAAGCCATGTCTCCCTTGTCTTGACATTTCTCTCTGTCTCTCCTGGGAATGAGTACCCCGATATAAATGTTCCAGCTGATGATGGAGTGGGACAGGAGAAAGAGGAGGAGGAGGAGGAGACGGGGGCAGAGAGGGTTTGATGTGCATTAGTTACTACGCGCAGCAGAGCCGCTCCTATAATTTGGTTTCAGGTTGATGTAATTAAAAGGTCCAGGCCTCAGCAGTTTTCTCCACGCTAATTTGTTTAGGAAGCGATCATTCCCCCCCCCCCCAGCCGGCAGCCGGTGACAATAGAGCTACAGTGACTCTGCTGACTGCTGTTGCTGGTGGTCATGGCAACAGGAGGCCCCACAGGTGTCCATATAGGTGTCTGTGTGGAGCTAGCTGCTCCCTCAGCGGGCCGGATTAACATTCAGCCCTTTGCACCAGGTGCTGAAAAAGAAGTTTGCCTGAGTATTGTGCCAAAGGAGACATTTTGCTTGGATGAAGGGCGTTTTATTTGCCTGATAACCGAAAAAGTTATTGAATTAAAAAGTGTTCTACTTTGGCTCTGCTACAGCTCTGTATCTGTCCCTCTGCTTCGGTTTCACTCACCACTGAGTCTGACTTAATGTCCCGCCCACAACACTATCTGACTATCTCTTACTGGGGATTATGTTGAAAGTTTTTAATTCATTAAATAAATGCTTAAAGCATTTAAACAAAGTTTTGCGTTAGAGTTTGTAACATTCCAAAATCTTAATTTTGACTTTAAGATTTTCATTTTCACTGTATGGTTCCAAATATCTGTTATTGGTTTCATTAACTACTAATAATCGGTATCGGCCCTGAAAAATTGGTCGATTCCTAGTATTAACAGGATGAATAAAAAGTAATCGCCTAAAGCCTAAACTCCCCATAAAATCTGCACAAATGGTTGTTTTTTACATTTCTGTTGACGAACGCGGCATAGCCTAAATCCTATTCTCGCATTGCCAGACCTTCCTCCACAGCGCTCCGGAGGAGGGTCTGGCTAGTCCACACAGCATCCTGGGATGGGAGAAAAACGTAGTCTGGTTTATTGGCATTTCTTTAAACCAATCACACGCCACGGTGCCTCTGCAAAATAGCCTCTGGAAGGAACTTGTTTTGGCGGAACGTGTCAATCAAAAGTAGTTCTAGTCGTGCAACAGAAAACTCAGATTGGACAGATAGTCTAGCTAGCTGTCTGGATTTACCCTGCAGAGATCTGAGGAGCAGTTAACCATAGTCCTCAGAAATCCACCGGAGTTTAAAATTCCAACACAAAGGAAGAGGAAGGTGACGGACATCTGGCCTAAAAAGGACACTGCGGAATTTCCAGCGGCATCAGAGCGATCCCGAAATGGAACGTAATGGATATAGACTACCTAAATCCCAAAATGAGTCTGCACAGGGACTATCTTCATTCCAACAACTGAGTCAACATGGATTCCTGCCAAACAAAATTCTGTGTGATGAAACAGACCCTTGCTCACAGGAAAAAGGACGAATTGGAATTAAATGAGTTGTGAGTGTCTCCGTGCAGAGAAAGCCAGACTCGCCAGCGTCAGATGCGTTGCATCTGGGGTTCCCTTTTGATTCAAAGCCTCGCAGTTTAGATACGGGCGTGCTGTGTTCGCTTTTACTTGATGTCCCCTTGCAGGATTGCTGGGTATTGATGTTTCTCAAAAGATATCTCTTGCGAGAGTCTGGAGCTGACGTTGTGTGAAGTTGATGCCACTTTTGAAAGCCTACATTTATTTTAATTTCCCTTCATTTTGTGAAATCTTTTTGAAAGCCCTGCTGAAAAGTCTAGCATCATAACCACGCAACTTCCCATTTCTTACCAGGGCAGTTTGCTTATTTCAAGAGAAGCATCATTTTCTAAGGTGCGCTTTGAAATTGCAGCCATTATCTCTGTTAATAATTTACCCACTTTGTAGCATTTAAGTCTGACAGTTCTGCAGCGCCACACTGCAGCTTTTGGGATTGGTTTTTCTCTGCAAGGCTTTTGATAAAAAAAGGAAAGCTTTATCTGCATCCAGAGGCCTAACCTCGGCGGGTCGGGGACTGATCCCGCAGCTCTGCTTCCTCCCAGACAGCCGATGGTAATCTGTCCACTCCTCGGGTGGCCCGAGTGAAAGCACGAGCTGGCTGTCGGATCAAAGAAAGCCTCTCCTTTGCCTTCTCTGCCCACTTTTCTAGGAAAATAAATATTTTATAAGCTTTGTTGCCAAAAAAGTCACGGGTAAGAATGGTGGATAACCGGGGGCAGGTGGAGGTTTTATTTTGCGAGCTGCAGGTTTGGCAATCACAGAATCTGTAAGTGGCATTGACAGGTTTTTCTTGATCTCTGAGAAGAAATGCAATCCCACAGGCAGGATTGGACTGGATTGCATCTACGGATATCCACACTTGGCCTCAAAATGAGTGTTTCCATCTCCTGTGGCTGTGTTTACTTAATACCAGACGAGGCAGGCTTTTCATGTATAATTATGCCCATTAGATCAATCTAAATCCCAAACTAGGACTGCAGCAGGAAAGATGGTTCCAGCCTCCTTGTTTTTTTGGAAAATTACATTTTGGCATCTGTTTGGACATCACCACAGGAAATGGTGTTATTGCGTGAGCTGGATCACCAAATGTTCATCCATTAGCGCTGCTTGGTTTTAAGCAATTATAGACTCCCAATTTGGCAAACGTGAGCTCATTATTTGTAGTTCACTGATGTCTTTTTGTGATTTCTGGGGTTTGCAGTTCCAAATATTTCAGTTACCTCTTTGAAACTTTGTACGTTCAGCTTTTTAAACTGTATCTTTATTGAGTTTCAAAGTTCATTCTGGACCTTGGAAACATCAGCTGACACTCTCACCCCAAGGTCCATTTAGTAGCTGACCGGAGCTTTCGATTGTGTCACACTATCTTCCAACAGTGGAGGAAGTTTGCTCAGTTATGTGTTTGTTGATTATTAACAAAATTAACTTTTTGAAAATAATGAAGTTTTATTGTAAGTAATCAAATAAAGAAAAATCGATAAAGACATGTATTAAAAAAATAAAAATAACTTTTTGATCTGCCAAAGGCTGATAAACCTGAGACACGATGTCATTAAAACGGCAGCTCAAATTATTGCCGTTTTTCCCCCCCATGAAAAGCCTTTCCCCACCCCCTTATCTGTGAAGCGCCATTTCTCTGTAAATGGATTATTAAAGGTGCACTATGAGTTCCTGCATGACGTCACTTCTGTTTGCGTTCCAAGTAAATGCCAAATAAAACAGAGCAAGCTCGCCCCTCCCCCCCATGTTTCCGTAACTGTCATGACTAACTGTCACTAACCCCCACCCCCTCCCCCAAACATCTTGTCGGTGATTGGCTGGAACGTGGCTTGTTGTATTTTGGTGCACAGCCTGTGCCCCTAGTGTTTGTGTGACGTTTACGACCCCTGTGTTGTCTCCCGAGACCGGGCTTTTTCACGGTGTGTTCAGGGGGCAGGCAGCTAGCGGATCAAGGGGAGATGCCTACGGTTTGAGACAAAAATGAAATCGCACTGAAACCATGCAGGAACTCATAGTGCACCTTTTAACCATACCTCCTTGCAGACTCTTTTTGCGGTTAGTGCGAAATTCTCCTCTGTACCGTACCAGTGTGACTGGTAATGGAGCTGGGTAGCGAGCAAGATAAAGTAAGCCTAACTCTAGTGACAGCGAGGGCCAATCAAATAATTGCATATTGACGGCGCTGCATGCCGACACCAGTGTGCAGAGTTGAGGCAAAGCAAAACCTGGTCAATCAACTTGTGATGAAAGTGAAGTAGTACTACTTGAGCAACCTTATTTTATCTGCAACCTAGATTTTTACTCATGAGTGGAGGGTGGCGGGTGCTAATTAGAGCCTGGCTGCTTGAATTTACATTTTGGTCTGAGCACTTTTCATACTTGAAAAGGAAATGTCCATCTCCACTTTAAAGGCAATATGGAGGCAGTTGAAACAGCTTCTGAGTTCTGTTTCCAACCTTACGAATGAGCTTCCGACTTCCCCGATGTCTTTGTTGGATGACGGTGTCAGTAAAATCTCCTTTTCCCCGGGCTTTGATCAGATGTGACGGCATGATAAAAGTCTCTGTGCTCTGGCAGAGTTCAGATGAAGGTAGCGAAGGGCTGTTTGAGAGGGACTGGTGAACTAAAGCGAGAGAAACGGAGGTCATAAGGTTCTGCCTGAGAGAATATTCATGACTCTCTGTATTGTACTCTACTGTATGTGTGACAGCGTGTTGAAGCTGCATCAGTTATCATCTCCGGAGATATACGACCTACATCCGTGACTTGATTCGCAAATGTTGCTTCTCTTTTTCAGAAGTCCTTTTCGTGGTGTTTCCTGCTTCTTTTTAAGCTTGATAGATGTCGTGTCTCATGTCTTAATTGACCTGGTCATAAACCTTGGGCACTTGTGCGTCTCCTGCTGTCAGCTTGTCTGCTGGCCTGTTGATTGAAACACGCCCAGAGTCTGACTCGGCTGCCAGACTAAATGCATGCATGTATGTATGCAGTGTGTATATGTGTATGCATGTGCGTATGTATATGTGGCTCGATGGTGTTTTTCACCCGCAACGGCTCCTTCCAGGCAGCGCTGCGACCGCTCCCTCCAAGGCACCTAACCTTAACCTTAACCCTAACCATAACTATAACCATAACCAGTGACTAATCCTAGTGCCTTCCAGGCAGCGCTGCCTGGAAGGAGCCGTTGGGGGCAAAAAACACCGATAAGTTTTTGCATGTATGTATGAGAATATATACAGTACATCTATAAATACGTAAGAATTAAATTGTTTTGTATTTAACTAAAGTACAAAAATAGAAAGTGGGTTGGACTTGATTTTTATTTTGTTGGTTTTCTTGCCCGTACTGTAATGTACATGTTTTTTTTTTTTTTTTTAAAATTTATTTATTCCTTTTTTATACATTTTCGAAAATAGCTTAATCTAAACTAAACCCACGATGCCGAGCGGCTGATTTATGACCTGTGTAGCACACCGACGCTCCTGCTGTGAAACTCCTCTCCCATCTGCTTCTTTTATTTATTTATTTATTTTTGCACAGGGGAGTCGGCATATTTAGTTCGACATTGACCCAGTAAAACTGGATTTTTTTTTTTTTTTTCTTCTCCTGATGCTGGAGGCTGTTCAGCTCTCACTTGCTGAGTTTGCATTGTGCTCCTCATTGACTGCACTTTGCCTCCCATTGACTGTGCCTTTTGTGTGTTTGTCTGCTCCTATCTTTTTTTTTGTTTGTTTTTTTTTTATTTATTTATTTTTTACAACCCTCTCATCGGATGTCACCG